>NC_143264.1:10000-310416 GCF_984573655.1 Nuphar pumila | reverse complement strand
ATATATATATATATATATATATATATATATATAGCTTCCAGACCATTTATCTTCGAGACTGTCTTAGACCTCTTTAAAAAACATACTTGCATGAGTTTTTTGCATAATCTAAGCCTGTAGAGGTGTTTATTATTTTTTATTTGCTAAAGACTATGCTATGTATTGAATTAATTTAATAAGAGTTCTTAATTTTTAGTTAATCAAGTTTTTGGTGCAATATATACCATTGGTTTTTTTGTGGAGCTAAATACATCTAAACGTCAAAAATGTTTAAACTAATGAATGTTTTATACTAAACAAAGCATTGAGTTCACATCTATGGATTTGAATTTTTACGAAAAACACATGCATGTATTTTTTTTAAAGGGGCTTGGGACAATTTCGGAGATAAATGGTCTGAAAGATGCACATTACTATACCAAATACTTTCACACACCTATATATATATATATATATATATATATGGGAAAGTATTTGGTACCCTCGTGTGCTAGGAACCACATAGTTGAAACTCATAGTGGGGGGTTGTTTTGACCAAATCTAACCCCTTGTATGTGTTCAGCATGGTTAAAATAGTAGGAATAGAGTCCTTGATCATGTTTTTTCAATGTAAAAATATGATTTTATGAGGGTTGAAAATTGGTACGTTATAAGCTATTAATTTTTTGAACCCCTACAAAAAACTTATATGCACGTTGGAATAACATGATCCAAGCACCAAATTCTACTAACCACACATGTAGATCACATCTGGAGCGTCAGATGTGCAGAAAAATAAAAAAATTAAAAAATTAAAAAATTACAGGTTTTTACTAAGGGGTTCCTTACCCACAAGGGTAGCAAACATTATATATATATATATATTCATTGTTCCACTCCTCACTGTTGCACGTTTTTTTTTTTAATGAAAGAAGCTTCACATGAAGCCCTTTAAGCATGAGATGAAAGGATGCAATGTCGTTTCTTTGTTGCCTTTCTTTTCCAAGGCCGAATGTGCTTTATAAAGAGTTGGCTGGAACTTTTGTAATTTATGGGTGCCAGTTGTGCGAGTCTGACATCTAGGTTATTATGGATTTTATTGTAAAACCAAATGTATATTTTTAATATATTGATAACTTTAGTTTATGTTTTTATAATATAAATGTCTCCAAAGTCCGCATGTATAAGTAAACTAATAGAAAAATATTGTACTGTGTATTATGCATGAGATAGTTATGGCAAATTTCTTGTTATCTTGTGGAGTATAAAATTTGTCAAGATTATGCAAGACTGTCAAACACACAATAACATAAAACTGCCAATTCTCCTCAATATAGTGATGAAAATTGTTTTTATGTGATTAACTGCCTCATTAACTTTAACATGAAAGTGATTGGAAGTCTTCTGAAAATTTGCTTTTGTTTCTCCTTGACATGTCTAAGTTGCTATTGTAAATGGCCGTTACTCATGCTATGTATCTCATAAAGATTGTGCATTTCATCAGTTCACATTTCCTTGTCTTCATTAGATTTTTTTTCTTATAATTTTTTTGTCCTACATTAAAAAATTTATCAGAACACAGCATTTCATAATACCTTTCTACATGCATATGCAGGTTTGTAGAAGAAAAAGTTGCGGCTGGTCAGCAGCACTCAGATTCCTCAAGAACAATCTATGTTTTTTCTGACCAAAATCCTTATGTTGGGCATCCTAATCCACTGAAAGAAGGCCAGGAGCTATTCCGCAAAGGTCTTCTAAGTGAAGCTGTGCTTGCTTTGGAAGCTGAGGTTTTGAAGAATCCTGACAATGCTGAAGGTTGGAGATTGCTTGGAATAACACATGCAGAAAATGATGATGATCAACAGGTAAATTCTTAGTGAAGTTTTTAATTCATAGTGTTTTCACCGTCATACTGTTGATCTTGAATCAACATGGTCGTCCAGGTGTCAAAGTGGTTCAAAGCTGTAAAACCCAAAACAATATAAAAAATACAGGAAAATAATGAAATACAAAGGGAAAACATCAATGAACATAATAAACTGCCCAAAATTGGATCTAGATCAAGAAAAACAACTCATGGTTGCATGTCAGCTTGAGCAATTGGTTGTTATTTAGCATTTGAATTTCAAAATTGATAGATGTACAAAACTAAACTGATTAAAAATTCAAATATCAACAATCAACTTAATCCAAGACTTCATGAACAAAGCTACTGAAGGGAAACCAGCTATCTGATTTACCAATGTCAGAGAAATAAAATAATAATTTGTAGGATCTGTACCATTTCATGGCTAGCATTAGTGAGGAATGTGCCAAGTGTATGATCATCAAAATTATTCTGTTTCAAATGTTCTGTATTGTTTGTAAAGTTCTATGTGAATTTGAAATGCTCGGAACTCGTTGCAAGAAAATGAATAGAAATATTTATCTGATGTTATTTAAGGTTACAAGCTATGATCGAGTAGACTAAATCAATGTCTAAATTTACATTCAGCCTGCTTTTCATTACTCTCTTGAACATTGTGGCGCTAAGTCAGGGCTAGATCATTTACTAAACCTGTTGTGCTGCAATATAAGGCTGCATTTCTTTTTGACTTTTAGAGATGCTTAGTCTAAATGTGAGTTCTCTTGCAGAAAGAGTATTTCTGAGTGTCAGAGTTGTCTTGTTTCTTGCCATTCTAAGAAATCTGATTACTAGATGCCATTTTTCTCATCATTTTCTAACTAATTGGTGAAACAATGCGCCATTTTCTATCACCAAGTATGAAATGAATGGAGTGGATGTCAAAGTTAGCTTCGGTTGCCCTTTCTAAATCTTTCAGAAAGTTTTCTATGGATAACATTGACTACTATCTTTGCAGGCTATCGCGTCAATGATGCGCGCAATGGAAGTTGATCCAAATAACTTGGAAGTACTTCTTGCTCTTGGTGTGAGTCACACTAATGGTAAGATGTTTTCCTTACCATATTTTTTATGCTTGGAAAAGTTACATTATTGTCATGTGTGAAGAATGGATAGTCTGCTTTGATTGGTGAGCAAAATGATATTGCTAGTAGAGAGTGATAGCTTACAATTTTTTGAATTTAAAACAAAACTAAGGTCGAAATGGTTTATCAAAAAATAGTGTAAATGTATGAACAAAAAACTCTAATGGAATGAAACTTGTAAAAGCCCCAAATCATTCAACTGCTAGTGGAAGACCATGTAATGATATCTCCAAGAGCCAAACACAATCACTACTAGGAAAGATCACAACACAACACACAAGGGGGTACTCACAAGAGTCACAATAGCACACACTCAATATAAAAAATAAATATTTTATAGATCATAGAATGCATAAAACATGCATGCCTCAATAGGTACCAAAGGTCCCATATTTATACAAGATAGAAAGAAGGGAGAGAGACCAAGTAGCCGTTGGGGAGCTCCCAACAACTAGAATATCTAGCTGTTGGGAGGCCCCAACAGCTAGCTGATCAAAATGACCAGCATACCCTTGGTCACTAAAATAAAATACAAAAAACAAATAAATCCTAACTGCAATCTAATAAAGATATATACGCATGTGCATAAACATACATCTTTTAACACTCCCCCTCAAACTTACAGTGATATCACCGAAAGTTTGTCAAGGTGAAAATAAAATCTAGGAGGTAGCACCTTGGTGAAGAAGTCCACCAATTGATATTCAGAGCTTGCATAAGGCAATGATGTAGTATTCTTCAAGTACTCCTCTCAAACATAATGACAATCAATTTCAATGTGCTTAGTCCCCTCTTATGAAACGTACAGTTGTCGACAATGTAAATGATGCTCTTGTTACCACAACAAAGCTTTGAGGGCGTCATTAGATGTACTCTTATATCTTCAAGTAGTCGTCTCAACCATATAACTTCTGATGTAGTGGTAGTCATTGCTCGGTGCTAAACTTCCGTTCATGAAAGAAAAACTTTTTGTTTCTTTTTGCACTTCTACGACACAAGCAAGTCATCTAGAAACACAAAAAAACTACTAGTTGAGTGATGATCACTAGGATCCCCTCTCCAATCCGAAGAAGAGTACACAACTAAATCAAAAGAGGAGGAAGATGATAAAAAATTCCTTTAGAAGTAGTTTTTTGAATATATCTAATTATCCTCATAATTGCACTCATGTGCATAGTAGTTGGTGAGTGTTGGAATTAGCTTGCATTATGAACTGAATGAAAAATGTCAGGTTGGGTGGATAGTGGATCCTGTTAAACGCTGGGTGGGATTGCTAATCTCACCCAACATTTACAACCATAAACCCCACCACTCTGTGGGTCCCACTTGTACTGAGCTACAATAAATAAGGGTGGGGTTTATGGTTGTAAACGTTGGGTGAGATTGCTAATCTCACCCATCGTTTGACAGGATCTGCTCTCAGCTGTGTAATAGAAAAGTATGTGAGAGCTCCAATAATCTAACGGTATAGTGTGGGATCCTCCAGAGACATTCCATTACCAATTTTCATTTTTGCATTAATCACTTCTAGAGTGTCGACTTTTTTCTTGTCAGTAATTCCGATCCTGTCAATGGTCTCAGTTCCAAATTTATTTTGGGTCAATAAATACCCACAAGGTATGTGACCTCAGTACCAAGAAAATATGTAAGAAATCCAAGATTTGTCATTTCAAAGCTATTTTTAAGAATATTGTTAATATGACTAACTCCCAGATTGTCTCCACCAGTTATAATCATGTCGTTACATACAAAAGTACAATAATGGTACATGCATCAGATGCCTTGACAAATAAAGTTGTGATAGTATAACACAATCTATATCCAAGATTTAACTTGACATTACTGAATCTATCATACCAGGCTTTAGAAGTCTCTTTTAAACCATATAAAGCTTTCCTTAGAGAATGTAACCAGGTGAAACCTTAAGACTTGGAGGCGGGTCCATGTATATTTATTCTTTCAAATCTCTATTTAAAAAGATATTTTTCACATCCATTTGAAATATAGGTCAACCTTTAATGGAAGCTAGTGCTATGAGAGTCTTAGCGGTAGTCATTCTCAATATAGGGGCAAAGGTTTCTTCATAATCTATTTGGAATTCTTGAGCATATCTTTGGCAACTAATTTGACTTTATGTCTTTCTAATGTCTCATCGCTTTTGGTTATAACTTTATATACCCTTCTATATCCTATTGGTTTTTTTTTTCATTTGGTAATTTCACATTATTTCAAATTTTAGATTTTTCTAAGGCTTTCAGTTTTATCTTCATGGCTTCTATTGACTCTCGATGATCCTTAGTTTGACTACAAGTCTTGGGTTCAAAGTAGAAATATATGTGGGCTATAAATGTTTTATATTGTGGAGAGAAGGATTCATAGGATACAAATCTATTAGGTCTTGAAATCCTAGTAGATCTCCTAAGGTTGGTAGTTTCATCTTGTTCTATTTGGGAAAATCCTTCTAAAACACTAGGTTGGTTCTCAGTGGTTCTTTTAGAATAAGTGAGGATAAGAGGTTAACTTCTATGATGACATTTTATTATTGTTATCATGAATATCCACTTAAGGTTCCAAATTAGTAACATTCTCATTTTCATCAAGCACATCAATATCATCATCAATACTTTATTTAAGCAATAAATCCAAAAGAAATGAATATTTATTATCTTTCTTAGACATACTATTGTCAAAATAGCTTTCTTTTTCAACAAAATAATCATTTCTTAAAACATATAATTTATTATTTTTAACATCATAACACTTAAATCTTTTTTTATTTTCAGCATAGCCAATAAAAACATAAGGAATGACATTTAGTGAAAGTTTGTCCCTTTTTTCATTCAAAACAAAACATTTACAACAAAAAAACTCTAAACCTATTATAATCTTGTTGAGTACCAAATAAATTTTCAACATGGAGGATGTTTTTTAAGAGGATGTTATTCTGTTTATGAGATAAACAACTGTAAGGGCAGCCTCACACCCACAAATATTTTGGTACATTGTTTGAAATCAAAAGGGCCTTAACAATTTTTATAATGTGTTGATGTTTTCGTTTTGCTAAACCTTTTTGTTGAGGGGTGCTAGGGCCAGATCTTTGATGAGAAATACCATTTAAATCAAGGTAATTTTGAAATCATTTGAAGCATACTTTCCCTTGAACCGCTTCAAAAAATATATATGTTAGAATTAAATTGATTTATCGTAGCATAAATTTTTTTAAAGTAGTGGAAAGCTTTTGACTTATGCCTAAGAAAATAAATCCAAGTATATCTAAAAAAATCATCAACAATATAACATAATAAGAGAAACCTCCGTTGGAGGCAATGAAGGCGGAACTCCAAACATCTGAATGCAGCAATTCAAAAGTTCGAGAAGAAATGAGATTGCGTTTAACAAATGGAAGAGATTTCATTTTTCCAAATATGCAATCAATACAATTAAGATTTTCATCATTACAAAAATTTTCCAAATGAGGAAAATATGAAACTTTAGATACGCATGGGTGACCTAATCGTTTATGCCAAACTTCAAAATCAACAACAACAAACAACAATTACGCCTTCATCCCAAAACAATTGGGGTCGACGATATGAACTAAAAAAGAAAATCATTCTGGGTCTTCCACATGAATCATTCTCCTCCAATCATTTCTATCCAATGCCATGTCCTCGGTGAGGTTCAAAGCATTCATATCCTTTCCTATCATCTCCATCCAAGTCTTCTTAGGCCTACCCCGACCTCTTTTAACTAATATATTTTCCCATTTCTCCATCCTTCTAACTGGAGCATCATTAGGCCTTCGCCGAATATGTCCAAACCACTGTAAACGATTCTCTCATCTTATTTTCAATGGATGCACCACCTACCTTCTTACGTATCTCCTCGTTTCGAATCTTATCTTTTATTGTATTCCACATATCCATCTAAGTATACGCATCTCAGCTACACTCATTTTTTGAATATGATATCTCTTGGCAGCCCAACATTCCGTACCATATAGTAAAGCGAGCCTAATTGTCGTCCTATAAAACTTTCCCTTCAACCGCAATGGCATTCTACGATTGCACAAACTTCAAAATCATTGTATGAAAATATTACAAAATTTTTTGGATAGTTCAATAAAGTCCATGGAGCAGAGGCTTACTTCTCTATGGCTTTGCCCAATCAGCTTCGTTGACCGGCGATCTTGCACCTAACAACCATTCAATTAGAAGAAAACATCACACCCATGGTAAAAAATTTAAGAAACTAAAAGATGGTTTAAATTTAATTTTGAAATATGCTTAACATTTGAAACCAGAAACTTTTTAGAATTTTCAAGAGTTTTATCAATATTTCTTATACCTTTTATGTGTAAAGAAGTTCCATCGGTCGTAGTGACAAAAGAGTCATGCATTGGTGCGACAATAAAAAATAAGATTACCATTTGGGGTCATGTGAAAAGATGCCCCTGAATCCAAGAGCCAAGAATTCATACTGGGAAGGGAATAAGTAGTGATTGTGGCACCAGTGGTGGTGGCTGAAGCTTTGATAAGTGGTTGTAGAGCTTCCGCCAATTGAGACAAAGAGAGAGATTTGATGCTTTTGAAACCATCATCAAATCCATTCTTTTGTCCTTGGGAAGGAACCAAAGGTACACTCTTTTTGTCCACCTTCAACTTAGGGCAATATGGTTTGATGTGCTTCGGTTTTCTACAAAAATAACAAATAATCTTTTTCTTCCTATCACTATCTTGTTGGAATTTGTTGAAGCATGGAGGCTTGTAGGCTTTTAATATTGGAGCCGGTTCTAGATACAACTAAGATTGTTTCCTTGGGTTCTTTTGGCTCCATATATGACTTGAGCCTTGTTTCCTCCATACATAATGTTGAAGACGGCAAAAGAATGCTTTCCATTAGGTCTAATCTCCTTTAAATAGGGATTAGACAAAAGAATAGACTAGACTATTTACATTCATACCCTTTGCCACAAATAAAATAACCAAAAGAGACCCAACATATTAAATAATGAAAAAACTGCCCTACACGTGAAAACCTACTTCTCAACACTCCCCCTCAAGCTGGAGCATAAATGTCAATCATGCTCAGCTTGTCATAAACACCTGGAAAAACCAGAACTAGCTAGAGCCTTGGTGAAGACATCAACAACTTGATCTTTTGAAGATATGTGCTTTGTACAAATATACCCAGTATGTACTAGATCACGCACATAATGACAATCCACTTCAATATGCTTTGTCCTTTCATGAAATATCAGGTTGTTGGCAATGTAAGTAGCGGCTTTATTGTCACACATTATCAACATTGGCAAGGAAAGTGTCTCTTGGAGATCAGTCAACACAGACTTAATCCACACCATTTCTGCAGCAGTTTGAGCCATAGCTCGATATTCTGACTCAACACTCGACCTGGCAACAGTTTGCTTCTTACTTCTTTAAATGACCAAGTTCCCTCCAACAAACACACAAAATTCAGTAGTTGACTTCCTATCATCAATAGACCCGGCATAATCTGCATCTGAATAGCCAACAATATCTAAAGATGAATTCTGTTTAAACAATAGTCCTTTACCGTGGGAAGACTTTAGATATTTTAGAATCATCATTGTGGCCTCTCAGTGAGCCTTTGTAGGCTTGTCCATAAACTGACTTACCTTGCTCACAGCTAAGGATATATCAGGTCTGGTTAGAGTTACATACAACAACTTACCAACCAAGGAGCGATAACTGCTACTGTCCACAAAATCTGATTTTTCATCAAATAGACGAGCCTTAGGGTCCATAGGAATCCTTGTAGGTTTTGCCCCTAACATTCTTGTCTCCTTCAACAGGTCTAAGACATACTTACGCTCAGTAGGTCCAAGACATACTTACGCTGTGACAAAACCAATCCTTCTTTACTTCTAGCAACCTATATGCCCAAAAAATATCTG
The DNA here is from genome assembly GCF_984573655.1 of Nuphar pumila. Classification (NCBI taxonomy): domain Eukaryota; kingdom Viridiplantae; phylum Streptophyta; class Magnoliopsida; order Nymphaeales; family Nymphaeaceae; genus Nuphar; species Nuphar pumila. The sequence continues at coordinate 301,514 of NC_143264.1, read as the reverse complement.
AGAGGCCCCAAATCTTTAGTCACAAAGTGTTTTTGAAGATGAGCCTTTGTCTCAAAAATGTCTTTGTCATTGCTTTCTGTGACTATAATATCAACATATACTACCATAACAACAATCCTTGCACAAGTCTTTTTAATAAACAACGAATGATCAGAGGCTGACCGTGCAAAGCCAAAGGCTACCACTACCTCAAACAATTTGGAGAACTACGCACGTGGACTCTGTTTAAGACCATAGATTGCCTTTTTCAACCTGCATACCTTCTGACACTCCCCTTGAACTTCAAACCCCGGAGGCTACTGCATGTAATCAGTCTCTTGCAAATCTTCATATAAAAGGGCATTCTTCACATCGAGCTGACACAGACGCCACCCATGGTGCAATGCAACTGACAAAATAAGACGAATAGTCCCAAGGCGAGCCACAAGAGAGAATGTCTCAAAGAAGTCCACGTCATATGTTTGAGTATAGCCTTTAGCCACCAGGCGCTCTTTAAACCGTTCAATTGAGCCATCGGAGTTATACTTAATAGTATAGACCCACTTATAACCAACAATGTCAACCTCAGAAGGTGGATCAACTAATTCCCAAGTGCCACGAGAGAGTAGGACATCCATTTCTTCCTGCATGGTGGTCATCCATCTAGGATCCAACAGAGCTTGATGGTGATTAAGAGGAACTGATGATGCAGATAGTGCTAATATAAAAGTCTTCATATGTCCAAGTCTGGCCTCTAAAACAAACTGAGAAATAGGGTGAAGTGTGCACTGCCTCTTACCCTTCCAGAGGACAATAGGTAAATCATCATCAACAATAGGCAAGTCAGTAGAGTCGGGTACACTCACCATGGGAGAAGGTGATGGAGCAGGCATAGAGTCAGGTGGAGCACGACGTGTGTACACCACAGGAGGATTCTGGTAACGTAATTCACTCTGACACAGAACAATAGACTCAGGAGAGACATACTCTAAGGGAAAGGGAGGAACAGGTAGAGGAAATGCGTCACCTTGATTAGCATGTATCCGAGGAGAAGTACTTGAAAAGTAAGGAATAGACTCAAAGAAGGAAACATCTGCTCTAACATACTCTTTCTGGGTGATGGGATCATAACAGCGATATGCTTTTTGGTTCTTGGGATACCCAACAAAAACACATTTGATAGACTGAGCGGACAATTTGTCGCGGTTGGGACCAAGTTTGTGTACAAAGCAAACACAGCCAAATACCTTTGGAGAGATTCAAAAAAGGGGGGCTTCAGGTCTAAGAATTTGTATGGGAATTCGATCCCCCACAGAGGTCGAAGGCATACGGTTTATCATGTATCCTGCAGTTAGAACTGCATCTCCCCAATAGGATGCAGGCATATTGGACTGGATCATAAGGCAACGAGAAACATTTAGAATTTGTCGATGTCTGCGCTCAGCTACGCCATTTTGTTGCGAGGTATGAGGACATGTAGTCTGAGGTTGGATGCCAAGATTTTTATAAAATTGAAGTAATATAGAGGATTTGAATTCAAGAGCATTATCAGTGTGAACAATTTTAACATAGGAATCAAACTGAGTTTTTATTTCAATAATCAAGGATTTGAGAACAATTGGAGCTTCAGACGTTTCCTTTAATGGAAACACCCACGATAGTCTGGAAAAGTCATCCACGATGACTAAATAATAACGACACTTAGAACGACTGGGAACTCGACTAGGACCCCAAACATCAACATGAAGAAGATGAAACATCTTGTGACTTGGACTTTGACTGGACGAAAATGAACTCCTGTGATGCTTTTCAACCTGACATGTCTCGCATTGCAAGGTAGTCAAAGGAGAGATATGGGAGATGACTCAACGCAGTGTAGGCGATGGAAGATGACCAAGACGATGATGCCATAACAATGGATTGAAAGAAGACTCAACAACCGAATAAACAGAACCAACCGGTTGGTGTAGATAATAGACTCCACCTTCCTCATAGCCTCCACCAATCCTCTTCCCCGTCAACAAGTCCTGAAATGTCCAACCAACAGGGTCAAATATTACTCTACAATTCATTTATTTGGCAACACGACTAACAAATAACAAATTTTGAGGAAATGAAGGGGCACGAAGAACATTTGACAACTGTAGAGTCGGGGAAATAAAAATATTGCCCTGGCCAATAATGGGTGAGGAACTGCCATCAGCAAGAACAACCTTCTTATGATTAGCAACATAATTCAAACTGGAAAAATCTAATGAATTTTCACATAAATGCCTGGATGCCCCAGAATCAATAATCCACCTACTACCTTGACAAAACAATCCATCACATACGGAACATGCAACATCAGCCATGGGAAAGCTCGATGGACGATAGGCCAACAACTCATCATACTCAGCACGAGTAAGTGTGATTGAATCACTAAGAGACTCTGAGGAATTATATCTGGTTTGACAACCTGAGCCTTAGGAGTAACTTTAGCGGGAGGTGCAGGAGGTCGACCATGCTTATCCAAACATCTATATTCTAAATGCCCAAATCTCCCACAATAGGTACACTGAAGCTTGCCTCTTCCTCCTGTGCCTTGACCACGATCACGTCCCAATGGATTAGGTATAGAACCTCAACCTCGACTATAGGAAACAGAAAGAGCCGAGGTTTGAGACTCAGATTGAGATGAAGGAATGGACATGGTAAGCCTGCTTAGCCGATTATATGCATCAGCTAGAGTAGGAACATCTGAACTTGTCAACATCTGAACTTTGGCAATTGAAAATTCAGCTGACAACCTAGTAAGGAACCGTGCAACCATGGTGTGTTCCTGGTGAAGTCTCTGCTTATCACAACACAATGGTCTATATGCATTCAGTCTCTCTAATGCCTCTTTTATAGAGGCGTAATATTGGGCCAGTGTCTGCTCACCTTACTGCAACTGTTAAATTTCCTGCTCCACTTGAAGAATGCGACTCACATTAGTTTCTTGTGAGTAAGTGTCTTGCAAGTTGTCCCACATTTGTTTTGCAGTTGTGTAATAAATTAGCCCATCAGCTATAGAATGTTGCACACTGTTCATAATCCATGACACGACGATATCATTATCCTCTTCCCATGTTGCATACTTTCCCGTTTTGTCTTTAGGCTCACTTTCTAGCAAAATATGTTTTCTGTGATGCCCTGAGACAGACATCATGAACGTACGAGACCATCTAGCATAGTTGGTCTCATCCAGCTTTACGGATAGTCCAAAGGAGAATGGATTTGCAAAATCTTTATAATCAATCACTGAGTCATTCTTCAAATCTGTTTTCTGCGTTTCAGCCATGAGATTGGACAGTAGCTTTGTTCCACTGCACAGTCACTCCCACACAACACAGTCTGCCGCAGAAAAAAAATACTTTTCTGTGAAAGAATGCAGCCAATAACCAGTTATAAATAGGTTAAAACACGACCATGAACTCAGATCTGAGATGTCCACCAACGACTATGTATCTGACCAACACCGATCTACAACTCCAACACTAATAGATCTGATCAGATTTAAGAGACGCTGATCAAATCTGATTTTCCACACGATCTCCAACTTCCATTGTCAGATTTAAAACCACCACCCACAAACACTTCCATCGACACAACAGATCTGATTTAGATCACAAAAAGAAAGGTTGCGACACACAACATGAAACCCACAACCACGACAACAAGTAGATTTGAATCACCCAGATCTGAACACAGACTTGGATCATAAAAAAACTGTGACATTCAACATCAGATCGACACCCAGATCTGAATGCAGAGTTGGATAGAAAAAACTGGACATTCAACACCAGATCGACTTCAAGCAACGACTGCAATCTTTATTTTTTTTTTTGTTTTTTTTTTGTTTACATACCAGATGACCACAACGCAGAAATCACATACTTCCATCCATCGACTGACCTCCACACTGATGTCGACTGCAGATCTCTCCTCTACGTCCACACCATGAATAAAACCTGATGTCAGATCCAAGAATCTGGCATCAGATTCAAGATGCAGGCCGAAAAGGAAAAATCTTCCTGCTCCCACGCATAAACCTAGTTGCTACAGATGGTTTGAGCAACTAGGTTGCTGCTGCCCAAGGAGGAGGAGAAACTCGATCAGTTCAGACACCCAGATCTGCAATCTGCTCTGATACCATGTTGAAGACTGCAAAAGAATGCTTTCCATTAGGTCTAATCTCCTTTAAATAGGGATTAGACAAAAGAATAGACTAGACTATTTACATTCATACCCTTTGCCACAAATAAAATAACCAAAAGAGACCCAACATATTAAATAATGACAAAACTGCCCTACACGTGAAAACCTACTTCTCAACACAGACTTCTGCCAAAACTTCATATAGTGAGAGTTTCACGAGTCACATGACGATATATGATGGCTATACACAATTATTCGGGTCTCAATCCTTTCTTGAATTGAAAGAGTTGTTCTTGAACACACTTCTTCCATTGTTTTGAGTCATTAGGTGTGTCCCATATAGGATCATGTCTAGCCATCTCATCCCACAACCTATTTAATTTTCCATAATATGCTCTAATGGTTTGATCACCTTACTTGCATGAGTGAATCTTGTCTCTAAGCTCCCACAAGTAGGCGGCATCCTTTTGAGTGCACATCTCTTTTAAAAAAGTGCATGCTTCATCGACCCTCTCAAAACTCAAATTATTAGCACATGAATCTTGGTCCATGCTATTCATGAACTATGAGAGGACCTTTGCATGACTCACTTCTCATTCTTTTAAGACTTTCACATAGCCTTCTCCTTTTCAACATCCTTTAGAGCTTCTTCAACTCCATTCACAATTTTGGTAAAAGTTGAGGTTTCATAGTAGAACCATCAACTAAGTGCCATAGTTCTTTTCCCACAAGGAATCGCTTGATCATCGTGGCCCACATGTTGTAATTGTTTTCATCGAACTTGATAGGGATGATGGTGACAACCTCCTTTTTTGCCATGGAGATGTTATATATATATATATATATATATATATATATATATATATATATATATATATAGAGAGAGAGAGAGAGAGAGAGAGAGAGAGAGAGAGAGAGAGAGAGAGAGAGAAGGATGAAAGATGAAAGATGCAAGGATAAAAAAACGACACCACCAACACACGAGCACCACATGCACTTTGAACGCGAGCAACATGAGCACTTAAAAAAGTAGAGACCACTGATTCTTGATTACAATTGCAAGAACAAGGTAACAAGAGCCAATGACTTTGATACCATGTAATGATATCTCCAAGAGCCAAACACAATGCCTACTAGGGAAAGATCACAACACAACCCACAAAGGCGTACTCACAAGAGTCACAATAACACACTCACAATATAAAAAATAATATTTTATTGATCATAGAATGCGTAAAACATGCATGCCTCAATAGGGACTAAAGGTGTAACGCCCCAAAATTTCAACTTGTGATTTCGAAAACATTATCGAAAAACCTTTCAAAGATTTAAAGTTTTCACTTTTAAAAGCGACAACAGAAGACATTTAGAAAGGAGCACAAGTCAACAATCCTGGGTACGTTAGCTGAAAAACCATCATTCACATGAACAACTACGTAAAAGGAATTGAAGAAATAATGTAATAGATTATTAATAAAATCTGCAGTTTATTACAAAATGAGCAATTTCCCAAAGTTCAATAATTTAAGAAAAACTCCAAAACTCAGAGCCAAGATGCCAGCAGAAAAAAGAGAAATCTTGAGCCATGTTGTACCATGCCATCGGCCGCTTGTGAAGTCCTACTCATCACCTACCCATGAAATGGGTCAGTTTCACAACAAACCAGTAGGTGCACGAATAGATAAGTAGAATAAAATAAGGCAGGACATTCATGAGATAAGCATTTTATTGTATTAAAACAACAAATACAATTGTAATCTATTCTAACAAATGTAACATATATAAGGAGCTATTGTTTGAAACATTTCAAGCAGTGTAACTCTCAATCATCTACAACTATTTAAAAAGATATCCTTTAAGTTCTGATATTAACTGGCCTGTGGGTACGCACAGACGTGAAACGTAGAAACTGCCGAGACCGATCTGGGGGTTTATTATGTCAGGTGTTTTTATTAAACTGGATGACTGACTGAGTCCGCTCCTAAGGGGATGGTCAGTGACCAAGACAGTAAATCCCCAAAGGCATTCGTGGCCCATGTATGCATCCAACTTCTGCAGAAGTACCTGAGAGTTACCACCTAGGATAATTTATGGTAATCCTAATTTCCCTAACTCCGATGATTGGGGAAATCGAGTCTTTTGCCCGTGGAGTGATTGTTAACAACCTGTCCATCGGAGTTTTTGTACCATCCATCCTCTCCCTTGATGAACCGTGAAGGTCGAATGAGTACGACAGGGGTTTCTTAACCGCTGCCCCATTCTACATGCTCTGGTCTGTTAGACCCACTTGAGCATCTTGCCTGTGAAGGCGAGTTGTCACCATTATGTGATCTCAGCATTGTGCTAAATGCACGTATCGAGGTTGCTACAACCTCATCATCCAAACATCGTAACACACATGGAACGTACTTGTTCAAAAGTACGGTCGTACCTTTCTAAAAGTACAACTACGATGAGAGAGCAACAATTAATGTCTTATGATTCTTTTAGTTCATACATGACATGTATTGCTCTTTGAGCAATTGGCCTGTGGAGGCCGACATTATCTCATTGATATCTATAAGGGGTTGATTGCCCACTTCAGGGTACTTCATTACCTCTCGTAAAACTTATACCGTACATGTCTTAAGGTCCGGTTACAATAGCAATTGTCGTGGGTTTCTCTCTAGAAATGAGTCTACCCATAGAGTTTTACATTAAGCATGCAATTTCAAAAGAATAAGGATGAGAAAACACAAAACAAAAAATCACAAGTTAAGTAATCCTACAAGTAAGCATGTATGCCAAATAAACTATTCTATCACAGAATCTTTATATTTTATTTCATTCATACAAACCCTTCGTGCGACTTTCCCCTACCTCGGGATGTCGTGCAACTGTGTGCGTCTCCGAGTGTAGATGATACGAGGCTCAGGCCGCGGAGCCAAAGCGGGGTTCGATGCGAAGTCTGCAAAAGTGTGAGAGTTATTATGACATAGCTGTCAAAAGAACAGAAGGGCAATGGTAAGACCTGTCCTGTCGGCGAAAACTGATGAGTGGCAGGGTCAAGGCTCCTGCATAATAGAAAAAGAAATAGAACGGTAGTGGCCCACGATCTCTGACCAAACGACGAACAGTAGGGGCATCAGCCCTTACCTGACCAAACCACGAATGACAAGACAACGGATGGCAGGGGCATCAATCCCTGCCAGACAGAGCAGCGAATGGTAGGGGCCTCAGCCCCTGTCTGCCAAAACAACCAACGACAGGGGCCTCGGCCCCTGCCTGAAGAAAGCAATAAATGGGAGGGGCCTCGGCCCTTGCCATACACAACAGCCAACGACAAGGGCCTCGGTCCCTGCCTCACAAGAGTAACAAATGGCAGGGACTTTGGTCCCTGCCTGACAAAACTGGATGATAGGGGCCTCGGCCCTTGCAACCCAATGAATGGCAGGGGCCTCAGTCCCTGCCAGACAAAACGACAATCGACAGGGGTTGCGGCCCCTGCTTGACCAAACAAGGAAATGGCAGGGGCGAGGCCCCTGCCTGATGAACGAATAATGGTAGGGCCCCCTGCCTGACAGAACAGGAAATGGCAGGGGCCTCGGCCCCTGCCTGGCGTAATTATAAACGGCAGGGGCCCTTGCTCGTCTGAAAAGGGAAATGGCAGGGACCTTAGCCCCTGCCTAACGAAACAAGGGATGGCAGGGGCCTCGACCCCTGCCTGAAGAACCGACTAATGGCAGGGGCCTCGGCCCCTGCCTGACAGGGTCGCAACGACAACCCAAAAAAAAGAGAAGAAAAGCATGGCACAGGGGGAGCAGGAGGGTGCAGGGGGACGGACGACCTCTCGTCGGTCATCCGATAGCCCAAAGGGAAGAGAGGGGGGGGGGGGGGGGTGCCGCAGGGGAGACTGCCCCCCTGCTGCTCTCTAACAACCCCAAGAGGAAAGGGGGAGACGACAAGGGCATGTAGGCTCCCTGTTGACCCTCTGATGGTCACAGGGGGAGCGGGAGGGCGCGGCAGGGGCCGAGCGCCGCCTGTCGACCTCCCGGCAAAACCCTTAAGAAGGGGGAAAAGAGGGAGGTGAAGAGGGAGGATAAGGGCGTACCTGGGAAGAGGACCGTCGGCGTCGTCGGTCGGCAGTGGTTGCATCGGCGGCGGCGATCGGCGTTGGCGGAGTGCGCAGGGAAGGAGGAGAGAGCCGGCGCGAGAAGAGCGAAGAGGAGGAGGCTCGAGAGGGAGGCGTGCCTCCCCTTGCCCTCCTGCGATGCTCTTAAAGAGCTCGGGGGGGGGGGGGGGTAAATGGGGAAACCCCGGTGGGTTTCCCTAATCCATCAGAAATCGCAGGCCCGAGTCTGATACTATTTTTTTTACGTGGATTTTACATCCTACCCCTCTTAAAAGAATTTCGTTCGCGAAATATTTATTGCCTTCAAGAATCAAAATACAGGTAAGAATATTTTTCCCTGATATCGTTCTCAGGTTCCCAAGTACATTCGTCAATTCCATGATGTTGCCACCGAACTTTTACAAAGGAAATAGTCTTTGATCTTAGCACTTAGTCACGACGATCTACGATCTCCACTGTTTTTTTTTCGAATGTCAAGTCCCCTCTAATGTCCATATCGTCGTAATGAATGATGTGCGATGGATCGTGAACGTACTTCCTCAACATGGATACGTGAAAAACATTATGGATCTGAGCGTACTGAGGAGGTAACACCACTCGATAAGCTGCTTTTCCAATCCGCTCCAGGATTTCGAACGGTCCGACGTATCTAGGACTTAGCTTTCCCTTCTTCCCGAACCGAAATACGTTCTTCGTCGGAGATACCTTAAGAAAAACCATTTCACCAATTTCGAAGGTAAGCTCTCGTCGGCGTCTATCTGCATAGCTTTTCTGCCAACTCTAAGCGGTACAGAGTCGTTCCCGAATCATTTGCACTTGTTGAGTATAGTGTTACAAGACTATAGGTGCTTCTAATCTTTGTTCGCCAACCTCGTCCCAGTAAACAGGTGATCGACACGGCCTCCCATACAAAGCTTCGTATTGGGCCATCCTGATGCTCACATGGTAGCTGTTGTTATACACGAATTCCGCCAGACTGATGTGGGAATCCCAATCTCCCTTCCAGTCCATCATACAAGCTCGAAGCATGTCTTCCAAGGTCTGAATCGTACGTTCTGACTGCTCGTGAGTCTGAGGGTGAAACGCAGTACTGAACTTCAATTTTGTGCCCAAAGCCAGTTGAAGTTGTCCCCAAAACCTCGAAGTGAATCTAGGATCACGATCAGAGATAATCGAAACCGGAACACCGTGCAATATCACAATCTCTCTAACATAGAGATCGGCGAGACTATCCAATGATTGGTTGAGATGGATAGGTAGGAAGTGAGCAGACTTGGTGAGTCTATCGACAATCACCCAAATCGCGTCATGCTTCCTCCGTGTCCTCGATAGGCCGACTATGAAGTCCATGGTGATATCTTTTCACTTCCATAAAGGGATCTCTATCTGCTGCATGACCCCACCGGGTCTCTGGTGTTCGATCTTGATCTGCTGGCACGTCAAACACTTTGAGACATACTCAGCCACGTCTCGTTTCATACCGTTCCACCAATAACTCCGTTGTAGGTCCCTGAACATCTTCGTGCCGTCAGGGTGAATGGTGTATCTAGAATTGTGGGCTTCGGCAAGAATTTCATCTCGTAAGACCGGGTCATCAGGAACCCAAAGGCGCTCCTTCAGCCATATACTTCCATCCTCCTTCAGACGAAAAGGTGTATCTGCCAGTATCGCTTGAGCCTTCAACTTCTCGAACCGTACGTCTGTCTTCTGCCCATTAATGATCCTAGCTAGTAGCTCAGGTTGAGCCACAAGATGGGATAACCCGATTGAACCTTTAGTGATTGCGAAAGGTTCCCAAGAGGCTAGGTCTTCGACCAACCTCCATCCAGCAAATAAGGCATTAATCGAAACTTCCAGTGCTTTGCGGTTGAGGGCGTCAGCTATGACGTTCGCCTTTCCTAGGTGGTAGGAGAGGGTGAAGTTGTAATCCTTGAGGAATTCAAGCCAACGTCGTTGCCTCATGTTCAAATCTTTCTGCGAAAATAGATACTTAAGGCTCTTATGATCGGTGAATGCTTCAAACTACTCCCCATACAAGTAGTGTCGCTAAATCTTTAGTGCGAACACAATTGCAGCTAACTTTAAATCATGAGTTGGGTAATTCTTCTCGTGAATTTTAAGTTGCCGAGAGGCGTAAGCGATCACTTTCCCATTCTGCATCAACACGGCTCTTAAGCCTGACCCAGAGGCATCAGTATAAATCACGAATCCGCCTTTACCAGAAGGTAAGGTCAAAATAGGAGCACTGATAAGTCGCTCCTTCAATAACTGAAAATTCGCCTCGCACTTCTCGTCCCATAAGAATCAGCTTTCTTCAGCAACTTCGTCAGGGGTAATACAATTTTTGAAAAATCCTGAATGAATCGTTTGTAGTAACCCGCTAGTCCAAGAAAACTCCTGATATCACGTGCGTTCTTCGGTTGCTGCCAACCTATGTCACACGGACTCGGCTCCAAGGTCGCCGCACCCGCGTCGACACGCACGGACACGGGTGCGGCTCGGACTCGGTCAACCCGACCCTGGGTGTGGTCAACGCACCCAGGGTCATTTTGGTCCATTTTTTGGATTTTTTTTTTTGATTTTTTTTTTAATTTTTTGGGCTACAGCTGTAAGGAAAAAAACCCATCACAACTAAAAAACCTGTACACTTTCAAGTTTTAAGTACAGAATGGGCACAACTCAAGTTTTTGTGGTTTTTTCCTGTATGAAGAAAGTGAATCATTACAGTGTATGAAGAAAGTGCCCAAAAGTGAATTATTCCTGTATGAAGAAAGTGTACAGAATGCCTTCACAACTCATCACCTGTCCCCTAATGGGCACAACTTTGATCGAGTCTTATATGTATATATATATTTTTATTTTTTTTAATATATATATATAGCCGAGTCCCCGTGTCCAAAATTTTTGAAATTGCGCCGCACCCGTGTCGCACCCGCACCCGCACCCGCACCCATGTGACATAGCTGCCAATTGAGTACAGCCGCAACCTTTGCAGGGTCCACAGACACTCCTTCTTTAGAAATAACGTGTCCCAAAAACATAACTTCCTCGAGCCAAAATTCATATTTAGAGAACTTGGCATACAAACGTTCCTTTCGCAGGGTCTCCAACACGATGGTTAGGTGTTCCCGATGTTGTTCTCGACTTTCTGAGTACACCAAGATGTCGTCGATGAACACGATCACGAAGGTGTCCAAAAATAGCTTGAACACCCTATTCATTAAGTCCATGAAAGCTGCAAGGGCATTGGTCAGTCCGAACGGCATGACCGTGAACTCGTAATGTCCGTATCTCGTCCGAAAGGCCGTCTTAGGAATATCATCATTCCTAATTCTGAGTTGATGGTATCCAGACCTAAGATCGATTTTCGAGAAAACTTTTGCCTTCTGTAACTGATCGAACAAGTCTTCGATACGCGGTAATGGGTACTTGTTTTTTATCGTGGCCTGGTTGAGCATTCGATAGTCGATGCACATACTCAAGGTCCCGTCCTTCTTCTTCACGAAAAACACAGGAGCTCCCCAAGGAGATACGCTGGGGCGAATGAATCCCTGATCCAACAACTCCTGCAACTGCTTCTTGAGCTCTTCAAGCTCAGTTGGCGCCATCCTGTAAGGTGCTTTAGAGATTGGAGTCGTACTTGGTAGCAATTCAATATTGAATTCTACCTCACGAGATGGCGGAAGTCTCGACAGCTCTTTAGGAAAAACGTCGGGATAATCGCAAACAACATCCAGCTCACCGATGGGAATAGGCATTGGTTCCGATTGGATAACACTAACCAAAAAGGCAGTGCATCCCTTCCGCAAGAAGTTTTGCGCCTTTAGCGCCGAGATCATCCGACTTGCTCGTACAGGTCTGAGAATTCTGAATTCTACTCTCGGAGATCCTGGAGGTGATAAAACGATCTTGCCATCACGGCAAAATATCTTGGCATGATACTTGTGCAACCAATCCATGCCTAGGATGACGTCAAATTCTGTCATTTCAAGCAAGATGGCACAAGCAGGCAAATGCCGCTCTGCCACAACTACATCCAATTCAGGTATGAAAGTGATGCAAACCGTGTTCTTCCCAACGGGGTTATACACATCTAAAGCATTGTCAAGTGGTTTTACAATTATGTGCAATTGTTCTACAATTTTTTCTGAAACAAACGAGTGGGTGACACCACAATCAAAGAGTGCAAAAGCTGCTTGACCAGCAACAAGAATGATACCTTGAACGAGATCCCCTTTTGTCAATTGTTCGACCGTGGTTGCATAAACTCGACCCTGTTCCTTGACACTGCTTGGTTGTACTCGTTGCTGCTGATGAGGTGGTCGAGGAGGCTGAGATACGTTGCCGGTTTGCTTGAGGTCATCTGCTGCTTTCTTTCGGCAGTCGCGTATGAAATGACCCATCTTGCCACAGTACAAACATTCGCCAGTGTCCCGCAGACAAGATTGTCCTACGTGAGGCCTCTTGCACTTGGGGCAACTATCTCTAGACGGCTGACTGGGCGGTGGATGGCCCTGCTGTTGTTGGTGTTTTGCCGGAGGGAACTGTTTCTTCCCTCCCTCGGTCTTCACAGGTAGTGGTGGTTGCTGCCCTGGGCCGTTGGAATAGGTCCTCTTTTGATCATCACCTGTCACAGGTGGCTTTTTCGCCTGTACACTCTTTGAACGCTCCCAATCCTCGTTCAGTAGGGTGACAACTTCTATAGCCGCAGAAAAAGTCGCGGGCATGCTGGTGAGAACCCTATGCTTGAGTCCTTCTTTCAATCCACGAATGAACTTCCTAGCCCGCTCATGATCATCTTTGAACAGGTGGGGACAGTAGCGCTCCAACCGTTGAAATTTGACGATATACTCGTTTAAACTTAAGCTGCCTTGGCACAACTCTAGAAATTCCACCTTCTTTTCCCTCGCATGAGGAGGGAAGTAGTTTCCGAGGAAAGCCCTCCGGAAGGCCTCCTAAGGGATTACCTCAGCACCTGGGAACTGCACTTCTCGGGTAGTGTCCTTTCATATGTGGCGGTTGGTGTATTCCCAATAAGGGAACCCGGATCCTGCTCGGAGCGACCCTGACTACGAATCGCCTCTGCCAAAGAGTTGAGGGTATCCATCATGAATCCCCTCTGCTCACGCAACTCATCAGCTATGTTGTTGCTTGAGTTCCCTGTCATCCTTAAAAAGTAACCAAGGTTAATAGTAAAAAACATTGAAGAAGCACAAGAAAACATAAGTATAGGAGCAAAGGCAAAAATATAGGTCTTTATTACGAAAGTCATTTATTTCGAATCCAGTAGTGCTGGTACACAAGCAAAAAGTTCTATTCTGTAATGATAAATGAGTTCACAGACTCCAAAAAAACTTGGTAGGTGCTACCTCTCCTTAGGGACGGCTAGAGTACTGCCTAAGATATTCCCTTCTATTGCCTATGCGCCTGAATCTGCGCTTAGGGGTGAAGGGAGGTGGCTCCCCATAGGAGGTCTCTTGCTCGTAGAGGGCGTCACCGGAGTATATTCCGGTGAGCCAAGACTATAACTTGAAGAATCAGTCGCAGACGTGTATGTGGGTGATACACTGCTCACTGGGTCTGCTGGAGGTGGTGGTTGCTCGCCTGCAGTCGAAATTGTGATCCTGCCATCGTGCTCGACTTTGCGGAGGCAGACATCCATGGTGTGCCCTGATTCTCCATAGAAAACGCACTCCTCTGCTAACTCAGGGAGAACATAATCTCCCGATGACTCTTGTGGTGTCTGATGGTGCACCCGAACATGCGAAAGTGTGAATTCACCTTCTCGAGCATACACCTTCTGGAATATCCCCAGAAATGTTGTCATAGTCCTCTTATCATGCTCATTCTCCTTTTTGTGTTCCAGACTTATCCATATTTTCTTTCTGGTTTGGATATTCAAGGTATATATACCGTTACAATGACTATCCATTATGAGGGCCCTGACTTTTTGTTTTGGTCTATTTATTTTATTCTGAAAGTTTACCATTATGTAACATTGTAAGAGTTTTGGCTACTATGTCCTAGTTGTTTCATTCATTGATATTAAGGCTCTTGGTATTTTTGCAGAGCTAGAACAGGCAGCGGCACTGAAATATCTATATAGGTGGCTTCAACAGCATCCAAAGTACAGGATTCTCATCCCACCAGAGCAGATAGATAAACTATATTATAATGATGTAAGTGAATTTAATTTTACTTAAATTTAACTATATATAATAAAGAGGATGCTCTGGTGAGAATTGGGTGTTCTTATTAATAAAGAACATATTATGTTTCTTATTAATTGGATTGTGGTTATTGTAGAATATATAATCTACTATAGAACATAATTGTTTTGGCTTCTTGATTTTGATTGCTAATTCCAAACATGATCCTGATTGCAGGTAGCTAAGCTATTCAATGAAGCTGTTCAAATGTCTCCTGAGGATGCTGACATCCATATAGTTCTTGGTGTCCTACATAACTTATCTAGAGAATATGACAAAGCTATCTCATCCTTCCAAAAAGCACTAAAACTGGAACCACGTGATTATTCTCTCTGGAACAAACTTGGTGCAACTCAAGCAAACAGTGTTCAGAGTACTGATGCCTTATTTGCTTATCAGCAGGTAGCTGTTCTATGTATTCATGGCAGTTTCTTGCTGTTTTTATCAAAGTATGAGTAGTTGTCATTCTGAGTATTTTATTTTCTTTACAAGTGTACTGTGTTATGTAATGTTCATCGGTACATGAATAAGAATGCTAACAAGGATGTTGCTAATGTGCGAAGTTTGTCATGGTTATGCCTGAAGTTGGGCATTCATGTTCAAATTCATTTTTCTGTTCTAGTTGCTAACTGAGGTTTGGTTGGGCTTGGAATACAAATGTACCATAGGTTCATAACTGCTAAATCTAGTTGCAACTGGTTTTGTTCTTGTTGTCCTCAGATCGAGATATTCTCTCAACTTCAGTAACTTGATGTTACTGGAAGATGGGAAGATAGACACACACACATGTACATGTGCTCATTCTCTTTCTTTTAAGCTTGGTGTGTTAGGTGATGCCTACGTATTGCCAGGGCATTCTTGTATGTCTGCCAAGCAGCTCATGGTGCTTTTGACAAGATAACATCATATGGATGGTAAGGACTAAGGACAAAAATGCTAGTGGATCTTGATGGAGAGTGATGTGTTCAGCACTTTTTTTCATCTTTTCTCATTCTTTATCTAGGACAGCTGTAGGTAGTGCTGGAGCAACCACACAAGTTTTTTCAGCATGCACGTCATAGATGCAGACGTGAATCAGTGTGTATATATATACAGAGAGAGAGAGAGAGAGAGAGAGAGAGAGAGAGAGAGAGAGAGAGTAGCTCCTAAACAGTCTTATCTCATCTCCTATCAAAGGGACAAAGTCTCGGGTGTTTGCTTAATCCGAACTCATCGGCGTATTCTCTATAGCATAGTATTAGATTAAACATTTTTCATGTTTAGATGCACATTTAGAGCAATAAAAAATCAATGGCTTATATTGCACCAAAACTTGGTGAAATAGAAATTGAGGTTTCTCATCGATGAAATTTGATCCAAAGCATGGTTTTTTAGTGAATGAGCATTGATGAACACATCTACAGGTTAAGATTAAGCAAAAAATATTTTGCAACTATGTTTTTCAGAAGCATTTAGGATGATTTAGGCAAACTGTTTAGGAGCTACTCCTCTCTCTCTCTCTCTCTCTAGATATATATATATATATATATATATATATATATATATATATATATATATATATATATATATATATATATATATATATATATATATTGGGTCTGCCTCTTTCTCAATCTTTTTATTCTCTCTCCATTGTCAAACCCTCATGAGTTTGATGAGTTTTCTGGCTGCCTGCACATGGTTTATACGTATGCAGGAGAGAGATGGAATCCAAGGTGGAAATGTGAATACCTAGCCTCACTCACATCTTCTAGGACCAGAGTTTTGTTAATCATAATGAAGTAATCATGGTGACACTTAGTATTGCTGTGAGGTGCCAAGCCTTCCCACTAGGGCTGGTAAACTAACTAAGCAGCTCGTGATGGCTCGGTTCGGCTTGCCATGAACTCATTCATGATCGATTTGTATAGATGGCGAGCCGAGCCATGTGCAGCTTGTTTAGCTTAAACAAGTTGAGCGTGAACATATGATGTTCGTCTTGGCTCAGCTCGCGAGAACTTGTATAGATAAAAAAATCTTTTTTGTTTATAATATATATTGTAAGTGTGATATTTAAAAAGAAGAATGCATAAAATATATATATGAAGAGAAGGATGCAATAGAGAATATATACATAAAATATGAACTCTCAAGTGTAATATATAAAAAATATATTTTTTAAGTGTAATAATATATTCCATGTATAAATAACATGGAGTGTTTTTTAGGTGAACCAGCTTGTGTTCGGCTCCTCTCATTCAGGGATGATCTGAGCTCGGGCTCGGCTAAACATGTACATGAGCCGAGTCATGAGCTCAATCTACTGGTGAATGAGACAAGCCCAAACATACCCTGTTCAGTTCATTCGGCTCATTTACCTGCCCTACTTTCTACTGCAGAGTTGACCTTCTATATAATATGATGTAAGAAAGATTCGATATAGATGGAATCATGGAAGCCGACCTTTTCTTTTCTTGGACCAAAAATAATTCAATGTCTGATTGAATCTTCTTGTTACTCGATATCTTGGTCATAGTGTTTTCTGTGTTTAGTTGGCAAAAGATCTTATATTCATTGCAATGGTTGATCTTAAAAACAGATCTTTTAATTGGTTTGCTATGTTTAGCCAATTTTATCGGAAATCAACTTTGCTTTTAGGTTTCCAAACTTCCAAGCAGTTGAATTTGGTCTTCCAAATCATCCTTATGAACATTTTTTTTTTTGCGAATTTATTTTGTATTATAGTTTGTATAGCTATCTAATTCCTTCTTTCCTTTTCTGCTCCATGCAGGCATTAGATTTGAAGCCCAACTATGTTCGTGCATGGGCAAATATGGGCATTAGTTTTGCCAATCAGGTTTGCTGCTTTTACATAGTTTTGCAAATATTGTTAAAATGCAATTTCGAATTTGCAAGAGACATGATATGTAGAAAAGTGCATAGAACATTTTGTTTCAGTTATACTTCCATAAAGTAGTTTTCTAGATCAAAATTATGACTTGAAAAGCAGATGAGAAAATCCACTCATAAGAAATGTTATTGTTTACGCTCCCCTTACAGTTTATACTATGTTTCTACCTTTTGTATGTTAAATACTAGCATCTTCTTACCATTAAAATTGGACTTGCAAAAATTTGTAATAGTCAATCCATCCACCATTTATTGCAGGAAATCTGAACCTTTGGTCTAGGTGATAACGTGGAACCCTGTACCTAAGACTTCAGTTTTACTTATTACCTTGTATCTCTATATTCACTGCTGCATTTCCCACATCCATGATTCTTGATTCTTTCTCATGTAGCCTGATGTGTAAGTGGGAGTTTGTTTTTACCCTCTCTCTCTCTCTCTCTCTCTCTCTCTCTCTCTCTGTTGGGGTGGGGGTGGGCAGTAATAGGCACAGGTATCTCAACTTTTGGGTGTTCTGCCTGATCCATGACCTGGTTGCGGGTTTTACTGAATTGGTTTAGCTTGCTGTTGAATAGGCTGTTAGAACTGAAAGGGGATTAAGTTCAATGAGAACAATAACTTGAACTAAAAATTAACCCCGAAAGCTTTGACATATATGTAGGCCTTGACCTACTCTCATAAATGACTTGTGCTTTAATGAGTGTCAGTAATCTTGAGAACATCTATTGCATTGTGTGATTGGCTATTCCCAACTATCACTGACACATTCATGTTAGAAAATAGAAAGCTACGTGCATCCTGCATGTGGTGATAACTTTATTTCGAGTGGGTCTGTTATATCATTAAGCATTGATTTCCACGATGTTATCTTGAAATGTATATAGCAAACCGTGTTCTTTCTGACTGATTGTTAATGAGAAGTGAACCTTGTTTTCCATTCAGTGGCTTCTTTGTTTCTGCATGTTCAGGGGAGATATGAAGAATCAATTCAATATTATGTCCGTGCTCTGTCAATGAATCCCAAGGCAGAAAATGTATGGCAGTATTTGCAGATTTCTCTTAGGTTTGTAGATTTCTTCTTTTTTTTTTGCATAATAAATTACAAAAGAAGCTAAAATGAATACATTTACTGATTTCACCTATATGAGAGGAAAACTGAAATTTGCACAAAGTATCCTATAAGGACATTCAACTTGGCTTATCTGTTCTTTTTTGTCTTCTCACAGCTGTGCTTCTCGAAATGACATGTTAGAGGCTTGCAATTCAAGGAATCTTGATGCTCTCCAGAAGGAGTTTCCCCTGTAATATACAAATTTATCATATTGATGCATTTAGATATCACTGAACCGAGTAATCAGTCATTGTATATTTTCAGTTGGTTGAAAGTAAAGCATCATGTGGGGAATATTGAAATTTTCAAGAAAAGCCTGGACAGTGGTTTTGGCGACTGTCAAAGAAAGTGGGCATAGCCATCATTGAACAATTCATCAGAAAATAAGGGAAGAGAAAAAATATCCGTAAGGGCTACAGGTATATGAATTAATATACCTAAGGAGCGATCGTCCTTCTGATGTTTATTTCCATGTAAAATCGATAATAACATCTTTTATGGTATCATAAGTGAAAACTGCGTCCACAAAATTCCTTGCAGCTTCTTAGGGCCTACAGCCGAATTTTGGTTCCCACAAGCAATGCCTTGTTCACGTGATTAATGAATTATATTAATATAGAAGTCCAAAGAAATAATCGTGGAAGGAAAATCCTTGGATTTGGATGTGTTGTTTCTCTCTCGTTTAGTCCATTTAAGATCCTTGGAATGACTTGTCTCTCCTCTGTTATTTCTGCCTTCCTGCTTTCCCCCATCTTATGAGGCAACAATTCGTCAGTGTTGATGCGGGATGTCATGCTTTAGCATACACTTACAAGTCACAGGGGCTTGGAATTCTTGAGCTTAATAACACTAGTTAGAATGGTGGGTAATTAAAATCATCAAGTTTTGCCAAACACGAGCAGTTAACATGAATGTTGAGTGATTTTCCTCTCTCTCTCTCTCTGTTTGGATGACTGGCAATGATGCTACTTTTCGTCAAATTCCGGTCGTCCTTAATAATCTAGTCCATAAAATTTTGGTTGATGTATATGTGATTCTACGTATGCATCTTAGAGACCTCTCATTCCCTTACTCATTGGTGGTTTCTTCTAATCCAGCGGATCCTGGTTGAGCTTGGCTTTGTTGTCTGTTGTTATCTGTTTGTAGTTTCTTTTTCTTTAGCTTTTTATTTTTCTATGTTTTTGTTTTGTTTTCTATATTGTTCGGTTCATGGGTTCAACATTTTGTTGATTTTCATGAGTCGTAATCTCTCTCTCTCTCACACACACACACACCAAAGAACCTTTTAACCAAGGCCTACAAACATACGAGCACCAAGAAAGCCATAAAAGAAGAAAAAGCAAAAGGTAGCCAAAATGTTGGCCATGCTCGAAGATGTGCTCGCTCTTACAGCTCGTATTGGTCAGCAAGCTTGGACAGCCTTCCTAGAATTATTCCTAACCAGGTCTTTAACCCCTTCTGGTGGAGTCAGCGTAATGGTTTAGGATGGTAGGGTTTATGCACAAGCCAAAACTGCCTCCAAACAGATTTGACCAGGAGCCAGGTCACCCTCAGGTTGCTCAGTGTCCCATTAGAAAAGTGCGGCTATTTGTCACAAAATCAAATCCAATGGTCTTGGATGGCTAGCAAGAGCATATCGCTGTTGATAAAAGGAGACTTCAGACAAACGTTAATTGCGTGAAACATAAGATTCACCACGCTTTTGAAGCTTATCATGTGCACTCTCTTTTTTTGTTTCCCGATATGCAAGCTGGGGTTAGGCAGACCCCTCCCAGTGTATTACTTTTTCAAAATTCTGTACAAGGCTTCCATAGGCGGGTTCCAATCTGGAGGCCGATCTTTCCACCAGCGCTCCAGAGATTGACTAGCCATTTTTGCAAGATTATAGGCCACTGAATTACTGGGCCTGGTTACAAAGTTTGAACAAAATCTCCTAAATCTATTTATACTATGTAAGATTCCAAAAGGAACAAACCCCTTATGATGTGCACTTTACTAGGCAATAAAAAGTAGCCACGGCTGCAGCTCTGATACATCAGGGACGATTGCAGCTACGAAACCATGAAAAACAGGAAAATTAACTAAAAATCATTCATCAATCTCCCTTTTTGCACCTCTACAATGAGTATATATAGCAAAGAATATAAAAAATACCTAGAAACCCTAATCTTAAAATAGATAGGAGATAAATATGAAACTCAACTAAGATCTGAACAAGATCCAAAAACTAATGTCCAACAAGACAATTAAAAAAAAACACACAAATAAATAAGATGGATCCTGTATACCTGGTGGAGTCTGGCTCTTGCATCATTCTCCTTGGTTGGTGAAGTCTTGCCCTCAAGTTTGAATTCTGCTTACACTTTTTTCAATCTTGCTCTGTTGCTTGAATCATGTATTTACAATATGCCATATGAACATGCTGAATACGATCCACTTTGAGAAGTGCAAAAAAACCAGGTATGCTCTTGCCAAACCATCCCTAACCAGTAGGCCTCTATGCAGACGACTCAAGTACTTTGATCATTTTTGGGCAAACTTGTTGTGTACTTCAATTATATTCTTGTTTTTAGCCCATCTGAGATTGTTCATGTGACTCATCTTAGGCAAGTGTTGGGAGTTGTATGTTAATACCCAAGAAGTGTGCTTTCTTGACGTCTAGCCTTGTCTTTTTAAGATTTATGGTTTCTATAGATGGTGTCAAGGCCAACTCCTCAAAGGTCCAAGCAATAGTAGATTGACAAACTCCCTGAACTTTTGGAGAGATTCATAGTTTTCATGTAATGACCACCTTCTATCACCGTTTTATTAGGAATTTTAGTATTGTCATAGCACCGATTACCAAGTACCTTAAGAATACTCAATTCTAATGGACCTCTGCAGCCGAGAAAGCTTTTTGCACTATCAAAGAAAAGATGATACATGCCTTTGTGTCGACAAAGGTATTCAAAGTTGAGTGTGATGCATCATATGTAGGAATTGTCGTTGTTCTTAGCCAGAATACACTACAAAAAAAGGAAAAAGCGGCAATTTGTACAGCGGCCAATCAGAAAAATTGCCACTGATAGATCGAAAAGCGGCAATTTGGGGAAGCTGCTATAGGGTACCTACAGCGGCAGTTTGAGACTTCTGCTATAGGAAATATATTTTTTTGGGTCCAATCTTCTCGTGGGAGGGCTCCCTCCCTTCCACAATTTTGTGTGTGCATGTGTGTAATGAGTATTTTCTTTGGCAATTTCAGCAACATGAGAATTTTTTCTTATTCTACATCATCAGCTATGTTTATGCTCCTTTAACTAGCTTGATTTATAGGACTTGTTTTTCTCATAAGACTAACATTGTTCTGGATCACCACGTTTTTCACTTTTTTGCTCTGATGTATATACCTCTTTGGCACTCTAGAGTGCCCCACAAGGCCTTACGGCTTAAGAACCCTGTGTATTCAGACTCTCTCTTCCCCTCTTGATGTACTTTGCTTTCAAGTATCTATAAAGAAGCTTTTGCATCCTTGTCTCTTTGCTCTCTTTGTGTTTATGCATGCATGTACTCTTACTTCCGCTCGTGCGCGTGTGCTGTGTATTGTTTGTGCGCTTAAAATGCCTGTTTTCGGTATTTGCAAATTCTTGAAGCTACGTCGAGGGGGCCTTCGCTTCTAAGCTTGTGACAAGTTGGTATCAGAGCTTTGTCAACATTAAGAGTAACAATGGCACTAAAGAAGAATGCCATGACCTTTTCAGGCAGTATGGTTCCTGCTGAAGAAGATTTCATGGCCGATGATCGAGTGTCAGCCATCTCGCGCGATGTTGCAGAGCTGACTGGGACAATGATCAACATGAAAAAGTTGGTTAATGGAACTTGTGTCACTTTTAATGATCTCAATGCAGAGATCAAGACTGCAGTAGAGAGAATGGAAGACTCGATGAAAAATCTTGCCACTAAACTTAACTACTTGGTGGAGGACTTTTTCACCAGATTTGATGATCTGTTGGGTCGGTTCAACATTATGGTTGTTGAATTAGATGTTGTCCGACGAAAAAATGAATAGTTGGAGCGACAGTTGAGGACTACCCCCGCTGGCGGTGTTGCGACATACATGGATAGACCACGTTACAGGCTACCTGAGCCCGCAAAGTATAAAGGCACGCGAGATTCAAAGGATCTCGAGAATTTTATCTATAAGATGGACAAGTTTTTAGAAGCTGCAAAGATAGAGGAGGACGTAGATAGGCTGCGGACCACAACAATGTACTTTGCGAATGAAGCGACTCTCTGGTGGAGACGTCACTTGAGTGATGTTCGACGAGGATTGGTTGCTATAGTCTCGTGGGAGGATCTCCAAAAAGAATTGCGAGACTACTTTCTACCTAAAAATCAAGAGAAAATGACCCGCAAAAGGTTGCTGGCATTGAAACAGACAAGGTTAGTGCATGACTATGTCAAGGCATTCTCTTCGATAATACTAGAAGTTGAGAGAATGAATGATCATGATCGATTGTTCTATTTTGGCAACAGGCTGCAAGGATGGGCAAACCAAGAACTCATTTGGCATGACCCTACAACGCTAGCTAAGGCGCTTGTGGTTGCAAAAAAACTTGCTAAGCTTGATAGGAATAACCCTGCATTTCAAGGCAGACAACAGGGAAATGATTGCAATAATCGAAGGGACAATCGGAGGAATGACCAAGGATAGAATGTTGGTCGAGGGAACCAGCAGAATCATGGCCGATAAAATGGCCAAAACAATAACCAAAATTGGAATAACTTTCAGGGCGACAATTATCATCGCTGTGACTGTTGTATCTGCCACGGGGATCATTGGCAGGATACATGTCCCAACAGAAACCGCAGTCAAGGGAATGGAGATAACCACGCACCCCAAGCTGCGAATGTTGTTCAGTGTGAGGAAGAGGATCAACCTGCAGAGGCGCGAATAATTGGCGCAATGCAGATGATGAATGCAGTAAAAGTCACAACTGTTGCGGAACTGACAATATGCAAAAAGTTGATGTACTTGGAACTTTTGCTCAACAGAAGACTTACCAAGGCATTGATAGACATTGGTGTCACACATAACTTCATCTCGCGTAAAGAAGCAGAACAGTTGGAATTACAGTGGGAACGAAAAGAGAGCTGCATGAAAGCGGTTAATTCAGAGGCTAAGGCCATTTACGATGTCGCTCGTGATGCACCAGTGCGGATCCATAACAGGTCAGGAAGGATCATGTTATCAGTCGCACCTATGGATGATTTTAAAGTCATCCCCAGGATAGAATTCTTGAGAAGCAACAAGGCAGCGCCGATGCCCCACCTCAATGTTGTCAGCTTTGAGAGTGAGAATCAACCCTGCATGGTTACTGTGATAGCAGAAAAGCCCTGTGAGCGCTTGGTGTCTGCGCTCCAGTTGAAGAAAGACATGAAAAGCGATGACAAGACTTTTCTTGTCACAATCCATGCTACAAACGAGTCAGAAGAAGCCGTGGATGTCCCAGAGGCCTTAGCGCCAGTATTGAAGGAGTTTGGCAATGTTATGCCCGTCGAGATGCCGAAGAAGCTACCTCCGAGGTGTGATGTAGACCATCAGATTGAACTAGTACTAGGTGCATGACCACCCACAATGGATCCTTATCGCATGACAATTCTTGAGCTGGAAGAATTACGCAAACAATTGGATGATATGCTCAAAGCAGGGATCATCCAACCATCCAAAGCTCCCTTTGGAGTGCTCGTGTTGTTTCAAGCAAGGCATGATGGGTCGAAGTGGTTGTGCGTCAACTATATGGCACTGAATAAAATGACTGTGAAGAACAAGTACCCGCTTCCTTTGATCGTAGACTTGTTTGATCAACATGGAAAGACGAAGGTCTTCTCTAAGTTGGATTTGAGATCTAACTACTGGAAAGTCAGAGTTGTAGAAGGGGATGAGCCAAAGACTACCTGTGTAACGCGATATGGGGTGTTCAAATTCCTTGTCATGCAATTTGGCTTGATGAATGTGACCGCTACCTTTTCAACCTTAATGAATAAGATCTTCTACCAGCACCTTGACAAGTTTATCGTCGTGTACCTGGATGACATAGTGGTGTACAGTGACTCGATGGAGCAACATGTTCAGCACCTTTAGATTGTGTTTCAGACTCTGAATGGCCACGAGCTGTATGTCAAGCGGGAAAAGTGCCTATTCGGCCAAAAGAAAGTCAATTTTCTTGGGCATATTATGGGAAGAGACACTCTCAAAATGGACCACAGAAAGATTGAGGCTATTCAAGCATGGGAGCCACCCTCTAAGGTTCCAGAGTTACGCTTCTTTTTGGGGCTTGAAAATTATTACCGACTCTTCATTAAGGGATACTCGCAAATCGCTGTGGCGCTCACCGATCTGTTGAAGAAAGACATACCATGACTATGGTCTGATGCCTGTCAGAAGGCTTTTGATGGGTTGAAGCATGCCCTGACAGAGGAGTCAGTACTAAAGTTGCCCGACTGTCGACAACCGTTTGAAGTGCTGACCGATGTGTCTGACTTCACTATTGGTGGGGTGTTGCTCCAAGAAGAATATCATATCGCATTTGAAAGCAGAAAGTTGAACAACGTTGAGCATCGATACACTGTGCACGAGCGCAAGATGTTGGCGGTCGTGCACTGTCTCTGCACATGGAGGCACTATCTTTTGGGGTCATAGTTCGTTGTGCGCACTGACAATGTTGCGACAAGCTACTTTTAGACTCAGAAGAAGTTGAGTTCAAGGCAAGCGCGCTGGCAGGATTTCTTGGCAGAATTCGATATGGCCCTCGAATACAAGCCAGGTAGGACCAATGTTGTGGCTGATGCCTTGAGTCGAAAGGCGGAACTCGCAGCTTTGCTCACTTGGGACGGTAGTGTAAGCCAATTGATGAGCGATCTTCTCGAACAGGTGCAAGAAGCTACAAAAAGTAACCCGATGGCTCAACAATTGATCACATTGGTGAAGGAAGGAAAGACACAAAGATTTTGGCTAGAGGACGATTTGCTCCGCGCAGCGGGCGACCGTTTATATATTCTACAACAGGATACCTTGAGGAGGCGCTTGATGCACGAGTGTCACGATACTACCTGGGCGGGTCACCCAGAGCAACAAAGGACCTTAGCGTTGTTAGAACGCATGTTCTACAGGCCGCAAATGTGCAATGATGTAGATGCTTATGTGCGGACTTGCTTGATTTGCCAACAAGACAAGCCCATCAATCAGAGACCCGGTGGACTACTAGAGCCCCTACCTATGCCAAGTCATCCGTGGGAGTGCATAACCATGAATTTCATTGTGAGCTTACCAAAAGCACAAGGTTGTAGTTTGATCTACATGGTTGTGGATAGGTTCTCAAAGTATGTTGTCTTCATGCCTGCCCCTGCCACCTGTTCGGTTACAGATACTGCGAAGTTGTTCGTGCGAAATGTAATCAAGTATTGGGGAATTCCTGAGAGCATTGTCAGTGACCGTGATGCACGTTTTACTCACAAGTTTTGACGAAAAGTGTTTTGCTTAATGGGGACAAACTTGCATTTCAATACAAGTTTTCACCCCCAAACCGATGGACGAACAAAGAGAATAAACAGTATGCTAGAGGAATACCTGCAGCACTTTGTCAGTGCCAACCAAAGGGTTTGGATTGATTTACTTGATGCAGCTTAATTCTGCTACAACCTTCAAAAGAGCGAGTCCTCCGACCACAGTCCATTTGAAGTCACAACCGGACAACAGCCGCAGACTCTGCACTCCCTTGCTGCGCAAGGACGTGGAAAAGCATCTTATGCATACCAGTTCGTCAAGAACTGGCAAGAACAAACAGAGTTGGCGAAGGCATACCTAAACAAGGCGACCAAGCGCATGAAGAAATGGGCAGATGAGAAGCGTCGTCCAGCAAAATTTTGTGTTGGAGACAAAGTGTTGGCCAAGCTCTTTTTCGACCGTACAACTATCTTTCGGGGCCACCACCGAGGCCTTATTCGCAAGTATGATGGTCCCTTCACCATTATCAAACGTGTGAGAAACTTGGCGTACCGGCTGGACTTGCCAACAAACTTTCAAGTGCATCCGGTATTCCACATATGTAACCTGAAGTCATTTCATGAAGATGAAGAAGATCCTCAACGGAGCATGCCTCAATGTGCTCCGATCCCGCAGCAGACTCCCTCAACAGTCAGTGTACCAGGTAGAGAGCTAGAGGTCATCCTAAACCATTCTAACAATTATCTAGGGGAAGTCAAAAAGTACTTAGTGCAGTGGAAGGGATTGCCAGAATGTGAAGCTACCTGGGAGAAGGCCAGCAACATGTTTCAACATCGACATATTGTAGAAGGCTACCATGAACAATTGGCGTTGAGGACAACACCAACTTAGGCGGGGGAGCGTGTTTCGGACCACTATGTTTTTTACTTTTTTGCTCTGATGTATATACCTCTTTGGCACTCTAGAGTGCCCCACAAGGCCTTACGGCTTAAGAACCCCGTGTATTCTGACCCTCTCTTCCCCTCTTGATGTACTTTGCTTTCAAGTATCTATAAAAAAGCTTTTTGCATCCTTGTCTCTTTGCTGTCTTTGTGTTTGTGCATGCACGTACTCTTGCTTCCGCTCGTGCGCGTGTGCTGTGTATTGCTTGTGCGCTTAAAAGGCCTGCTTTCAGTGTTTGCAAATTCCCGAAGCTACGTTGCGGAGGCCTTCGCTTCTAAGCCCGTGACAAACATAGTTCCCACTAAAGTTTTGACCTTCTTTTTATGCATCTACAGATGGGTTTTTGCTAGGAAATGGCTTTAAGTACTATATGGCCCTCAGTTAAGAGCCTTATGTGGAATTTTGTCACTTTCTTCATGGATAATTGTGGTTTCTCCTGTTGTGTTGCTTGTTGCTTGGGGGAGATGGTTAGTTGGCATTTTGGACCGGGACATTATTGGACTAGCGGTTATCATGGCTGGGACGTCTCTGTTGCTTCCATTGTATGCCATCATACTTTGGTGGAGAACCCAATGGCAAGGTTCAAGTATGTTTGGATCATTCATTACTGAATGGCAAAGCTCAAATATGTGTTGATCATTCTGTGTTTTTATTACCCTTGTCTCTCACATGGATGCTTTTATCTTTTTGCTCAAGATCTTGGATGACAGGCCGCTGTTTTTCAATGAAGAAACTAGTTATTAGACATCTGTTTTTTTCTCTTTTTCTTTTAATATGGAAGAAATAGAAGAAACACATTAATTGTTGTGCATATACGTGTTTTGAATGTGGCTATTTTGTTTCTAAGCTACACATGCTTGCATGGTCAGCAGAGTTCAGGTTCTCATAATTTCCGTGTTCAACAGGAAGGTTGGTGGTCTTATGAATTATGCTACTACAAAAAGTTGAGGCAAGTTCACTTGGAGGAGAATAAGGTGGGCTATTACCTCTCTTCAGATATGCTCTGATTCACTTATCTGTGTTATGAACTATGTCACATGGGTGCGGGTACTGGTACGGGTACGGGTGAGCAATTTCAAAAATTTTGAACACGGGGACACAACTATATATATATATATATATATATATATATATATATATATATATATATATATATATAAAGATCATTTTTTTTTTAGTTTTTATACGTCTTTTGCCCTAAAAATAGACAAAAATAGATTCGGTCAAAGTTGACCGAGTCCAAAATATAAACGGACTCGGCTCTGGTACGTTGACCGAGTATGACACTTGGTTGACCGTGTCCGCCCCGTGTCCGAAGCCGCACCTGTGTCGGGGCGTGTCGACGCGAGTGCGTCGACCTTATAGCCGAGTCCATGTGACTTAGGTTATGAAACCTTCTTTTGGAGATAGGATATTGTGTTATACACTGACTTTCTCTCCTTTGTGTATGCATTAGATCCTTCCTTATGGCATAGCATATGCAAGTCCTTGGCACAATTTTTCCTGAATAATATAGGTTCAGGAATAAAATTTCAACTATCCATGATAATGCTAGAACTGTTTTTATGAGGGATTTCTGACAGAAATATGTTCTCGCTCTCCCTGTATTCTTGAACTCTGGATTAATGTCTGTTAAAAGTTCTCTTAGAAATTGTTCATTTTTATTTCAGAAGCCATCATATGAAATCTTTAGATTTCTTATTCATAGGTTAGCTCCCTTATCAGTATATACTTATATCCATATTGCTACCAAAAGACTGTGACTTCGCTATTTCTGTCTCTACTTTGTGATGCTTATGGCAGTGAGTCTAAATGCAGGGCTAAATAAAGTGGCCCAATGTTGCACTTTTAGAAGATTATTTTGTTGACAAACACAGTAACTTTCTTGATTGTGCAGAGAATCTCCTATATCCAGCAGTGAAGGTCCCAACCAATCTCAACATATAAATTAGAGCTCAACCATGTTTCAGTTAGAAGCAGTCTTAATTGTGAAGATTATGTTTTTGTGTTTTTTTATGTATTATTTTTTTTACAGACAATTATTTTAAAAAAATGTATAGGTGGAAATAGTGGCAGTTTACAAACTGTCACCGTTTGTCTGATGCTGAGTAGTCAACAGTGGCAGTTTGTAAGAGCTGCTATAAGGTACCTACAGCGGCAGTTTAAACTGCCTGTTGGTAACAGTGTCAGTCCAAAACGGGCATCAGGTAGGACCTATAATGGCAGTTGCAGATTGCCACTGTAGGGTAATGACACAATTATGAAACTGCTGCTATAGGGTACCTACAGTAGCAGTTATACTTGCCTCTGTAGATCATAAAAACTGCCACTGTTGCCAACAGCGACAGCACCTACAGTGCCATCGTAAAACTGCCGCTGCTTGCTTCAGTGGCATTTACATCTGATAGCTTTCTTTAGCGAGAAGCTTTCTTATGCCAAACGCCTGCAGCCCAAGAAATTGTTGAATGCATGCAGGAAGTCCACACCCAAGTTAAAAAAAAGCTTGAAAAGAGTTATGCTATTTATAAATCTCATGTGGATTAGAGTCGTCATGATGTTAGTTTTTCTGTGGGTGGTTTGGTTATGGTTTATTTGCATCCAGAGCATTTTCTGTAGGGATTCAATGAATTGAGTCAACGCAAATATTATCTTTTTAAGGTCCTCATTGAGTTTTCTGAATATTGGCAAATCTCGTCAATTTTCAATGTTTGTGACCTATACCCTTAGCATGAACAAGTCAATTTGACAGGGCTGAATCCGCTCCAGACGGGAGAACGATGTAGGGACAATCCAGAACAACCACAATCCAGATCCAAAAAGAACTTCAGATCCAATGGAACAGCTCAATATGAATTGTCATGCATACTTAGTAGCGAATCCAGAACCAGTTTGATTATAGCCACCCATGCATAAATCTATGAGGAGAACATGGGGTGAAAGAAAACTTGCATACAATCCGTCTCCATAGGTTGCATCCTATGTGCAATCCAAATCTGAGATCTAATCTGATCTTGGGTTGATTTATCGAGTCTTGAGTTTGTTTAGTCCTGATGTGATTTTCTCTGAAACCCTCTCTTTCTCTTTTCCCTTTTCCCTGTTACCTTTAGGGCACGTTTGAAAGTAAGAAAATGCATGAAAAATGCAAGCAGGAAAGGAAAAAAGACAACTTTTCCAACAATTCCAAATGAAAGAATTTTTAAAAAGTTTTTTTTTTTAAAAAAGTGTGATTTTTTTATAGGAAAAATTCCTCCACTTAGTGGGTGGGAGAATTTTAATTAGGGCAATCATTCACCCACAACACTTCTCATCTTAGGGCTGCCACAAGAAAAGCTTCCTCCATTTTTATCTTTCTTCCACCCGGCACCATTTCCAAGTCTCTCTCTCTCTCTCTTTGGTATGCTCGAACCACCTCTCCCTCTGTTTGAGACAGAAGATTGATCGATCCTCTCTCTCTCTCACCTTCTAGAAATCATAGGTATATGAAACATCTTCCCAATCAGACCCCATAAATGTGTTCAACATTGTTTGATAGGAATCATGCTTTGAATCATGTTTTTTAGAGATAAAAATAAGATTATTAAGTCATGAAAAATTGGTACATTGTGAGCCATTGATTTTGAAGATCTTAAAAAACTTGTGTACATCATATTCACATGATCAAAAACTTACTTTCTACTAAAAAATGCATGTAAATCACATCTATAAAGTCTGATAAAAAATTATACACATCTATATGCACAGCTAACTAGACTGCATCTAAAAGGTTTTTATCAGTCTGATAAATTTAGATTGTGAGAAACATTAAAGTATATCGGTCCATGGCATAGACTGGTTTCTATTATAGCTTCCATGGAAGGTTAGAAAGCCATACACCTTACATGCCTACATTATGCTAGCATTGAGTCCAAGTTGGGTTAACGGTTTAAAAGCTATTTGGATCATTCCTATATAAAGGAATTTATATTTTCCATATTAGTATTGTAAGTCTTTTAAACTTAACAGTCTAAGGGTGGGAAAATCCAGACAGTTGGATTGCTTGCTCTAAAGTTTTAATATCAAAACGTGACTCCAAAACAAACATTCCTGTATTATATATCTTAATATCTGATTTGGTCTGATGGAATAGTCCATTTGTTTTAAAGATTCTAAGAATTTTAAAAATTCAATAAAAAATCAATTAATTGAGCGTTTTCAATTAATGACTCGGTATAAAATGT
Organism: Nuphar pumila; assembly: GCF_984573655.1. NCBI lineage: Eukaryota > Viridiplantae > Streptophyta > Magnoliopsida > Nymphaeales > Nymphaeaceae > Nuphar > Nuphar pumila. Next base: position 270,397 of record NC_143264.1, on the reverse strand, counting down.
CCTGGGGATAAGGTCTTTTATAGTAATATTTTTCTAATGGTTTAGGTTCATTCCTAACTCTATTTATATCAAACTTTTGCTGATATATTTAGGCCAATTCATCAAGATTTTCTATTTCTGAATCATCTTTAGAATTAGTTTCTAATTTATTTTCTACTACTCTAAGATGTGAACTCTTGAGTTTTTCTTCAAGTATTTCTACAAATTCACTTGTAGATTTTCTATAACCTCCATAGGTGGTTGAATCATAGCAGGCTATATTGTTAGATTTTCTATATATATTTTTATTTTTTAATTCAGTTATTTGTTGAATTTCTAAATTTATTGACTCATTTAATTGGGTTATTTTTTCTCAAGATCTATAATTTGATCTCCTAGACATACTAAAAATGCATTTGTATAATTTTGTGATTTTATTAAAGAATTTATTTCTTTATCATAAACATGTGCTTTTTCTAATTTATTTAAAAGTAAACACATGCTTCAATCGAACCTAATTTAATTGGTTGTTCTGGCGGGAAAGGTGATGTCAAGACCCAATTCTCGGAGGGGTCGATCCTGCAGCCTATGCTTGTGGAACGCGGATTAAAGCTCAAAAGGCAACCGCACCTGATCGGCTAGGGCTGGGCATGGCCTAGGCAGCAGGTTGCGTTGTTGCAGCAACTAACACGAATAATGAGGCATGTCTGGCAGGTAGGACATGCAGCAACGACAACAGGCATTAGGCTGGGTGAGTGTCTCAGGGTGGATGACACAGTCAGGTGAGAGGGGGAGAGAGGCGTGTCCCAGGTAGGGGACATAACCAAAGATAACGTGGAGGGGGCATATGGTAAGGGTGTGTCCCAGGGCATGGGGCATGGCCAAGGAAAAAAACGATATATATATATATATATATATAGGGAGAGAGAGAGAGAGAGAGAGAGAGACTTCTCATCTTGTGGGTTCGAAAAATGAGGCCGACGATGAGTGAGGATGGATGGGTGAGGGGAAAAAGTTTTTTTCTTAGAGGAGGAACACACCAAAGCAGAATCAAGAACAAAATTTAAAGGTTGAACTCAATAAATTTCATTAAGAAATAAAGTAGCTATACATGCCTATTTAAAAAAATATAGAGGGGTAGAAAGGTAAGGGTACATGCATAATCCTACCCTAGATGAGATTCCCTGGGGGCTGGGTTTCCGCCAGAGTCTTAGTATGGATAGAACTCTAGGCTGGGGTAGACTTTGATAATTAGTGCAAAGTCCTCATTAGTGAGGGATACTTCAAGGTGCTCCTCTGAGGCGTATCCAATAGTGGGGTGGATCAGACCCGAAGCAGAAAAAGGTCCATAACAATCCACCACTCCCAAACACACCTTTTTCTCAAGGCAGAAATTCCTCAACCATTTAATCATCCTCTTCTCACGTCGCTTTATCAACTTTGTTGCTGGTCCACTAGACTAATATCTCCATAACTAGGCGACCATCCTTCCTCTGCATTCACTTTCCAAGGACCCTGATCGGCTGGGGTGAGGTGTTCCCGAGGTTGGGCAGAGCCAGACATCCGTCGGGCAACTCTCTTTTATATGGCTTAAGGCACAAGATATGGAACACATGGTGTCCTTGGGTTTCTGTAGGGAGGTCAAAGCGATAAGCCACTATCATGACCTTCTCCAAAATGAGAAAAGACTCGTAGAAGCGGGGGTGCTAGCTTTTGCTATTGTACTAGTCATACGATCTCTTGCTAGTAGGTCAACAACTTAAGGAGTACAAGGTCACCCACTTGGAATTGTTGTGGTCAATGTCTTTGATCATATGTTCGCTTCATCCGTTCTTGTGCAGCAGCCATATTCTTACGCAACAAGCATAGAGGGTGGTCTCTCTCTAGCAAGGCTGACTCAACTGCGTTTGCCCACACAACTCCACCAACATTGTTGGTTATGGTCAAAGTGGGAAATCTGTACACAGCCTAGAATGAGGATGCTTGAATGGAGGAACGATAGGTTGTGTTGTAGGACCATTTAGCCCAGAGAAGGAGCCTCACCCATGCCTTGGGTCTGTCACATATAAAGGCATAAAGGTAATCCTCCAAGCACCAACTCAGTACCTCTGTTTTTTCATCTGTCTGGGGATAATACGCGGTACTCATGGCTAGCTTGGTACCATATTACTGAAAGAACTCCACCCAAAAGGTACTGATGAATACCAGGTCTATATCATTGACGATAGTATGAGGCATCCCGTGCAGGCAAAACACCTCTCGTACAAACAACTTTGCATTGGACGTGGTAGTGTACGAGTGAATCACAACCAAGAAGTGCCCATACTTGGACATGCAGTCTACCATAACCATGATTGTAGATCCCTGCATTGAGGGAATCCCATTAATGAAGTCCATCGATATGTCTTGCCAAACGTGGTCCGATACTGGAAGAGGCTGCAACAATCTGGTGGGAGAAGCGATCTCGTACTTGACCCTCTGACACATATTACATCGCCCTACAAACTCTCGAACCTAATTCTTCATGCCCCTCTACGCAAACTCCCTACTTAAACGTTGATAGGTCCATTGGACTCCCTCATGATCCATTGTAGGAGTCACGTAGTACTGCTACATAAGAAGGGCCATCAAATCAAACTCGAGAGAAACTACTATTCACCCACAATGCATCACTAAATTTCTTTGAATATTGAGTCTGGAAGCCTATCTCCTTTGAATCTATACTTTGAATATAGACTCCTATAGTCTGTCTAGAATATAAAGTGTCGATCAATTAGATATGATTGCCACTTGTCTACAACTAGGACAACGACCATGAACTCCTCGTATGTGGACATGCCCCACTTTTCAACTGTGATGACCTTGCTGAAATAAATGACAAGGTGCTCCTGATGCATGAGAGCAACCCTTATACCGAGCCCAGATGTGTTAGTGTCAACCATGAAAGTCTTCATGAAATCCAGTAGAGCCAAAAAAAGTGCCTGAGTCATGGCCTCTTTCAAAGACTCAAAGGCCGTGATAACCTCCTGACTCTAGTGAAAGGTGCACTTCTTCAAGAGAGCCGTCAGGGGATGGGCGATTTGAGCATACCCTTGAATGCATTTTTTGTAGTATCTGGTAAGGCTGAGAAATCCCTGTAGTCCCTTGAGCAACTAGGGTACTGGCCAACTCTGCATCACCTCAACTTTCTCGAGATCCACCTCTACACCTTGACTCGAAATAACATGTCCCAAGTAATAGACACGAGACTGACCAAAGCTGCACTTGGTCCACTTAGCATATAATCGATGCTCAATGAGGGTCTCCAAAGCAATCTGCAGGCGACACATATGGTCTTTCCAAGGGTTATAGATCAGGATGTCATCGAAGAAGACTAGTATGAGCTGCCATAGGTAGGGCTAAAATGAATCATTCAACAGGCCTTGAAAAGTTGTTGGAGCGTTGGTGAGACTAAAAGGCATCACCATGAACTTATAGTGGTCATCGTGCATCTGGAATGCCATCTTCTAGGACCTTGCAAATCTGATAATAATCGAACCATAGGTCCAACTTCAAAAAATAATGCACTTATGGAGTTCATCTAGTAACTCATTGATTACCATAATTAAGTACTTGTCCTTAATCATAATCTGATTAAGGGCCTGGTAATTGACGCAGAACCTCTATGATCCATCCTTCTTCACCAACAGATCTAGAGAAGAATACAGACTCTTGCTAACCTGAATGAACCTGTCAGAATGCATCTCCTTGACAAACCACTCAATTTTTAGCTTCTAAGTATGCACATACCTATAAAGTCGTACATTTGTGGGCTTGGCTTGTAGCTCAATGGGGATCGTATGGTAGTGGAGACGCCCTCCCAAACAACCTTGAAGAGTTGTTTAGACTCATCAAGGGAAGAAGGTCTTGAGAGGAGCTCAGATCAAGACATGATGGACCCTGTACTCAAACTCTAACATCATGTCCTTGAAGTTCTAACAAACAGAACCCAAATACTGGAGCCACTGCAACCTTAATCAGCAGTACATATATATCTGTAGTTAGGATGATTCCATGGATCTCCAGACAGACCCTAGGACAAACACTACAAGAAATCTGTGTATTAGCAATGACCTAAATCCGTCGCTAATCCGACGCTAATCCATCGCTAAACAGTTTAGCGACGGATAACTTTCATCACAATTTTTTTGACGCTTAGTGCCAGAACTTATCCGCCGCTAATTTTGTCGCTAATTTGCGATGAATTAGCAACGAATATGATCCATCGTGAGTCCTTCACTATTTTAAATTAGCGATGAATAATATCCATCGCTAATCCGTTGTTAAATTTAAAAAAAAAAATTTTGCTCGCTGTCGGCGCGTTCTCCAACAGGGAGCAAATTTTTTTGCACAGAACCGGCGCGTTCCGACGTCGAGACGCTCTTTTGCAGCGAGCCAATCACAGTGGGAGAAGGGGTCGTAGTGGAGACGAGATCCAGCGAGGGAGAGGCGGGACTGGCGGTGGAGACTGCCGAGGGGCACCGTCGGGAGGAGCGGTCAAGGCAGGCGGCGTAGCCAGGGTTGACAGGGGAGAACTTGCAGGAGGCGTCAGGCTGGACGACGACACGAAGGATGGGGGTGTCGTTGGTGCCCGAGCAGTCTCCACCGAGAGGTGCCTGAGAATGGAGGATGGAGGTGTCGTCGGGCTGGACGATGAGACAGGGACGGAGGGATCGCTGCAGAAGCTGCGCGTGGTGCGAGAGGTGCCTGAGAAGGTCAACCTCCGTGGTGCGAGAGGTCGTTGCGCATCATCAGAGGAAGGTGGGGATGGTTTAAATCGAACGGGGGGAGGGAAAATAGAGGGAGGAAAAATTTCGAACGGGGGGGGGGGGGGGGGGGAGGGAAAATTTCGTGCCTTAGGCGGGACAGTTTAAATAAAAAATTAGCGACGGAATTAGGGACGGAAAAATTCCCTCGCTAATCAACCTTTTTTTGTAGTGTTTTGGCGACGGAAAAAAATTGTCGCTAATCTATCGCTAATTAGCGATGGATTTAGCGAGAAAATATTTCCGTCGCTAATTTTGCAAATATTTCAAATGTTAGCGACAAATAGTTTTCGCTCGCTGATCCGTCGCAAATTTGTGATGGAAAAAATCTGTCGCAAATTTTTGTCGCTAATTAGCATTTTTCTTGTAGTGAAAGGGAAGTGCATCTGAGCTTGTTGTTGTTCCCTACCACCACTTCAAAGGAGTGTTGCAGTGTCATCCTAGCTTGTTTAGTCGTATGAGCACACATGAAGTTGTGCATCGATCCAGTGTCTATCAACACTGAAATAATCAACTGACCGATTCTACTAGCTACCCTTATCGTTTGAGGTTTCTCTACACCAGCTAGCACATGGTACAATATCACTATAACCTCCTCCATGGCATTCTCAATCGAATTAGACAAATCAACCTCACTGGCCTCACCGTCCTTGACCTGACTGTCACACATGTACATACTCAAGGCCTTACACTTGCGGTCCCTAGTCCATACCTTATCATAGTGGTAATAGAGGCCCATCTTGTGGTGCTCCTCCATATTCTCGTGAGAGAGCCACTTCACCTGAAACTTAGGTCGTGCATATGTCACCCTCCCCTTCTGCTTTGAGTGATCTATGGCCCGTTCGTTACACAGAGAAGGAGCAGTCTCCTGTGTGGGTCGGGACATGGTCCTGCTAAAGGTCAGGTTCTCATGGGGCATGTACCTTTGACTGGACGTCCCACCTGACCGGGTCTAGCGCGAGTTCATCCGTGACAGTTTTTCCTTTGCCACACATGCCAATTCAAAACTTTGTATCGAGAATATAGGTCTTTCATCTTGTGCCTCGATTTGCAGATCTTGGACAATGAGACATGGTGATTTGCATAGGCAGCTTATCCAAAATGCACCATTAGGGCTATGGAAAAGCCCTCTCACGTAGGCATCGCTAGTTGGGACTCCAACTAGTGATACTAACAGATAGCTTATTCCTCGAGGTAAATCGAGGTGAAGGCCACCCGATCCTCCTTAGGCATCTTGCCAATCCTGAAATATTACTGACCCTTGCAAATTTAGAAAGTTTCAGTCAAGGTTGGCGGGCCTGATAGTGTTCGTTGGTGGACTTTGAGGCCTAGCTGCTCGAGCTAGATTCCATGTTATGATTATCTCGCTCATTATTGCGTCCATCGATACGCACAAGGAGTTGCCGAAATCACTCATCCAACTTTTCGTTGAGTGTAACAATGTCTTTGGCCAATTGAACGAGTTGTCATCGATTCGAGTAAATCTCGCTTCAAACGCGATGTGGAGTTCACCATACATTTCATGTGCCTGAGTCATATCATGGGTTTTCAAGATTACAAAAATAAGAAGGGTGTGGGCCCTTGTTGAATATACTTGTGATACGAAAAAGAGTTACAATAACGATACCGGTAGCGTCATGCATGCAACCGGTTGAGTAGATGTGAGGCACTCGTACACAAGACAAACATGTTCTAGAACAACGGTCAAGCACCTGTGTTGGTCAAACCCTCCCCAAAATGCCTAGGTTGCATCAAAATACATATTCAACTCTGTGCAGGTTGAAAAAAAATTGAGTCACACATCTATAGAGTCACCAATACTATTGTTCGGCTCTTTAGAGGCCCAACAAACATCACGAGCATGAAAAATGAAAAGGAATCCTTCGGATTCAGGTTAGATCAACGTTGGATCTGAACTAACACTCTACACGATAAAATCTGATACAATGAAATTGAAATATAATTCAGAATTTTAACACGTGCATTGAATCATACATGAGCGAAAGCGAGAATGGTGTAGGCCCTTGTTGTGTCGACCACGATAGTATGTTGGTCGGCGTGGCTCGTAGGATTGAACTGAGCTGATACCAAATGTAGGGATATGATTCTCGAAGGGGTTAGTCTTGTGGCTTCTGCTTGTGGAGCAAGGATCAAAGCTCAAAAGGCAACCACATCCGATCAGCTAGGGTTGGGCATGGCCTGAGCAGTAGGTTGCATTGATGCTATAAATAACACAAATAACGAGGCATGTTCGACAAGTAGGACTTGCAACAATGACAACAAGCATGAGGTCGGGCACGTGTCCAAAGGTGGAGGATATGGTCAGGTGAGACAGGTTGAGAGGGGTGTCCTAGGTAGGGGACACTGCCAGAGATGACGTGGAGGAGGCATATCATAAGGGTGTGTCCTAGGGCAACAGACACGACCAAGGGAAAATTTGACAAGACGAGAGAGAGAGACGTCTCATATTATGGGTTCGGAAAACATTGCAAATGCAAAAGGAATGGCTGGAAGGGAGAAACATATTTCTGACAAGCCGACGATGAACGAAGATGGATGGGTGAGGGAGAAAAGTCTTTCCTTCAAAGGTACATACCAAACCAGAACCAAGAACAAAGTTTAGCGAAGCAGGTTATATGTTCCCCCCCCGAACAGGGCCGGTACTGAGATCTCATGTTCGGGGGTTCCAAATAGCGCCACGTATAAGATCCAGACCGGCATGGATCCCGATGTATGTCCGCATCATACTGCATCGTAATTTGGTGCCGCAACAAAGACTTAAGTACCCTTTACCGCCATCCGCTTCCTCTTCCTCGAACGGACATAAATGCCCTCCTTCTAGAAAACTCCCCATGTGCATGAATACGTGGCGCTCATTCGATCCCCCGAACACAGACGTGGGATTCAATGAATCATCGGAGGCGAACATACACCACCCTCTCAAAGTTTAGAGGTTGAACTCAATAAATCTCATTAAAGAATAAAGTAGCTATAGATGCTTATTTATAGAAACTTAAAGGGGTAAAAAGGTAAGAGTACATGCACAATCCCACCCTAAATGAGATTCCAGGAGGGGCATCCCACCAAAGTCTCAACCTAGGTATGACTCCAGGCAGCGGTGGACTCTAATAATTAGTACCGACTCCTCATTGGCATGGGATACTCCGAGGGCTCTTCTGGAGCAGATGGGATTTGGAGCAGAAAATGGGATATCTATTTTTTTGAATGGTTAAGAGTTCATTCTCTCTTTGGCGTAAATAATATTTTAAGAACCATGAGATAAATTTTTTTATCTCAATCAAACCAAACTCTATCGGAGTTTCCCGTATAAGCATCAATATTTATCAGTTTACTACTCAGATAATCGGCAACTCCCATAAAAAAGTCTGTCGTCTAAAGTTCCAGAGACAAATGTGGAAGATGTATCCATATCAGGATGATGCCATGCTTTCCAGTTTCCATGGCTGCCATGGCGTCCAAGAATTCATTATTAATGCTTTACCTGCCACCTTCCAAACTCCAATTTTGACACAACCAATCACATGACAGTGTTTCATGTGGAGCTTGCACTCTATAGCTGTGAGCCCCATGCAATGTTGTCATGTGATTGGTCAGTGTCTAATAGCCATGGCACTTGGCCGCTCCTTTGATCTCAACTCACCCAAATAGTACTTCACTAATTCGGTGATTCTGAAATGTCTGATTTTTTTTTTCGTAACAGAGCTGGGGGATTAAGGCCCCCCTCCTTTTACATAGAGTTAACTCGATCAACCCAATCTGGAGGTCTGACCCTCCAGATAATAAAATTCCCCTGTTCTTGAACAAGTGACAGACTACTAAATAAGGATTACTATTAGAGATGAAATGTCTAATTGATGGATTGACAAAACAAATTAGGAGTCCAGTAGGTCTAGATTGCAGATATCCAAATAGATGAGCAAATAAGCCTGGTAAGTTGGATCTGAGTCTAGTTGAAACGTCTTATTAATTAATTTTATAGGTTTTTTTGGGGGGCGGAGGGGGGCATGGGTCTGGTGCAATAAAGTCACACTCCCACAATGTAAAAGGGTCTGATGCAAACCTAGTCTTCAACTGCTTGAACTGACTGCACATGATTGCATCATGAATAATTGTTCTAGTCAACACTACAAGGATGAGGGTCAATAACGGCAAGGAAAGTCGCCGCTATTGCTCTATTTGTCGCCGTTATAGACTTATAACAACGACAAAAAGTGGTTGTCTAGTTTTAGCCTCCATTGAGTAATAACAACGACAATTATAGGTTGTCGTTAAAGGATACATCCCAATAGCGATGACTTAGCCTATAACGGCGATGAACCTATAATGGTGATTAGACTTTAACACGACTTCATAGCCATCATTATAGAAGATAATGACAAGAATTAAATTATGTTATAGCCTATAATGGCATGCATGAAGTCACTGTTATATGCTATAACGGCAACCTCATAGTCACTGTTATAGGCTATGACAGATTTAAGACCTATAATGGCGATGCAAGAATGTCACCGTTATAGGCATTAAACCTGCAAAAATAAAATTTTATATTAGTAGACTATAATTTTTTTTTGCATACAAAATTTGCATATGAAACAATATCAATACAACAATAACAATTCAAATGAAATCACTTAAACAATAACAATTTAAACATTACATTCAACAAAATTCAAACAATAACAATGCAAATGAAATTACTCAAACAATAACAATTTAAATATTATATTCAATAAAATTCAAACAATAAAAATGCAACTGAAATCACTTAAATAATAGCTATTCAAACATTATATTTAACAAAATTCAAACAATAACAATGCAAATGAAATCACTCAAACAATTATAATTACAATTACACAGTCAAATAAAAGTATATGATAGCTTTTAATATTCATTAACAGAAACAAAAGTTCAAGTTGCCCAATCATTGACATGATTAGCTGAAATCTCTCTCATCACTGGACCAATGGAATCACTCAATAGTGAATTAATCAACCAATCAGCTTCATGTGCCAACAAACTAATCTTACTTCTCTCTGCTTTTCTGCCATAAAAAAATAAAACATGTTAATACCTATGATAACTATTAAGAACATAATGTTCAAAATCATAAACACTCAAGTAAATGTGAAAACATGCCAAGATATTATTCACTTGCTATGCATTAATAAGAGTTTAAGATATACCACCAAAGCACTTGATAAAGGCTTACCTTGTAGTCAAAGTTGAACATGCCATGAGAGAAATGTGGCTTATTTACTAGTTGCACAACAATGCCACAAAAAATAAATAAGTAAATAAGAGTATTTCAAAATAACAGTTCTATTCTCAAATTTGGTAACACTATTTCACACTTAATTATTTTTTGAGAAGTCAAACAGCTTAACATGATGGAAAAATATAAATATGAAAGCACATTTAATTTAGCTCAGACCCATTACTCTCTCTATATATATAGTTGTAGATTTTGGATCTTGATCCTTTGCTCGAAAGGCCCCCCAATCCTATATATATATATATATATATATATATATATATATATATATATATATATATATATATATATATATATATATATATATATATATATATATATATATATGAGAAAATAGGGCATACTAAAATCCTGGAGAGATCTAGGATGGCGTTTTTTGTCTGAGCGATGCCACTATATTCAGCATGTCCTCTCTAAACTTCCTATTTTCTTCTATCTCTCGCTCCAATTGTTGTTTGACTCGTAACTGGTTCATCCTTTGTTCTTCTCTCTCTTGCTCCAATTGTTGTTCCAACTGCATCGTCGCCAACTGAGAAGATAGCTATGAAACTCGGGTTTTGTCTTTAGATAGAATGACAAATGCACCCATCCTTCTTACATGTCTAGATCGCTCCTCGAGGACCTTCATAAAGACTTTTTTCTATAACATCGACATACCTCCTTGTGAAGAACATGTTTCATCATCTTCAATCTTCACAGATCACAGTTTATTCTGCACATCAATGATATATAATTGATTATCAATAACTAATGATAATATACAAAATAGAATGAATGAATGTGATACTACAAAGTATAAGTTACTTACAAATTAGAATAAATGAATGTGACACTACAATATCATAACACCTTTTGAGGAACTATCATTCCTTTACATTTGTGTGGTTTCTATCTTGAAATATTGCACTTTGAGCATGTTTTATTATTCTCATGCTCCTTCAAAAAAAGTACACAGTCATTCACCCATGCATCTATCTTCATGTAATCAAAGCCCGTGTGATTCACAAATTTATTTGCCTCACGGTGAGAGTTTGGCAATCTTTTTTACTCGGGTAATACCTTCTTCAACAAATTAATCAGTATGTCAAGCAATTTGTTACTCTAATTATTTAATATTTTAATATGTAACAACTTGAGAATGAAAGCTAGTTTTGTTAACTTTGAATAGCCTGAATATAGATTGCTCCGAACATCACCCATTAAGTCTTAAAGGGGCATGTGTTTGCCATCATCATCTAGAGTTGCATTTAATGTTGTCCCTATAATAACGTCGTCTAGCAATTTATTGACCCGATTATGATTCTCAGTCGTATCCTTATTCTCATTATGACGCACATGTACATGCACTGCATCTACGTGAGTTTGGGCCACACTCACATGAGACTAAATATATTTCATGGTAAAACCACATGCAATCAAGTGGGTTTTGATATGATCTACATGTCAATATTTTATATTTTTACAGTCCCGACATGGCCATCACATCCTACCAACTCTATCAACATGAGCACGTGCCACTTCTGGGAATCAATTAATTTCAGATGTACAAGATTCAAAACTTCTGTCATGAACGTGTATCAATGATTGATCCATATTGATAGACATCAACTCTACTTTATTTAACAAAAGAATCTTTCAACAGTGGCGGATTAAAAATGACATTTTACTATACAAACATCATTCACATATGTATGCCAATATGATAAAATGCAACACAACATTCACATTATCATGTTCACATAGTAGATCACATGACTCAGTGGTTTGTACCTAAAGGGTACCTGCATCACACACACTTCTTATCTTCACTCCTACCTCCCCCAAGCTCAATCTAGCTATATATATATATATTCCCAAGCAATCTATCCTACACTTGCAAGATCTCCTTACTCCTTGCATTTTTGTAATGCGCTTAGGGCTTTTTACCTTATTATTTAGATACTTAGCATTAAGTGTCACATTTGCTTAACCTGCATAGCAAATCACATCTAAACTCATAGGCAAACACACAACAACTCTACATATCCACAATTAAGTGGTGTGTGCACATTTTTCAATTCAATCAATATAGGCAACCATAATAGCCCTAGATATCCACAACTAAGTGGTCTATTTATATTTTTTTATTCAATCAATATAAGCAACAGTAACAGCTCTAGGTATCGACAACTAAATGGTGTGTGCACATAAATGAGTTTAAACCTTGTCGATATATCATAATTTTATGAGTTTTACACAATTTCGCATAAACATGGCCTGTAGGGTTTCGCAAACCCTAGCTCTTTGGTCAAGCTAAATATTTATCGCATGTAAAACATAATTTTTACGTAACTATTACATATGATTGCCAAATAATATATGCAAAACCAAAATCTTATGTGATCTATTGCATGCGAGCATGAAACAATGCATGTGAATAAAAATTTTATGTGAACTATTGCATGCGAGCATGAAACAATGCATGCAAACCAAAATTTTACATGAACTATTGCATACGAGCATGAAATAATGCAGGCAAACCATAATTTTACGTGAACTATTGCATACAATCATGAAACAATGCATGTAAATCATAATTTTATGTGAACTATTGCATGTGAATCATAATTTTACGTGAACTATGACATGCGAGCATTAAAAATATATATTTGCATGTAAACTATATATTAAATATAATTTATTCGTAATTCAATATATGAAAGACATTTTAGTCAAGATTTGTTCATCCATGAAATAAAATATAAGTTATTCATAAATTTATAAAAGCAAGGAAATGTAATTTATTCTAAAAGAATTATGAATGAGACATATTTTAATGTAAAATTACACATGCTAAAATAATATCTTTTAATATTTCAAATTTACAAGCATTTAGTATAAAATTCTACCTCAATTTTCGTGTAGTGTTTATGAGGTAAGCAAGAAGTTATGAACATTTCGGGTCTCACACTGATGAGTGGTTCACAAACCGAGGAGGTGCAAAAGAAAAACGTATCGGTGTGGCGAAGGCAGAGTTTCGTGGGCAGTGGTGGGGGTTGTGACTTCGGTTCTCAGAGATAGGTTGGGAGCGGGCGGGGCGGGGGGTCAACTTATAATAGGGTAGAGAAGGGAGAAGAGGGTCAATGAGGTGAAGCACTACCCGTGGTGCTGGTGGTGTCAGGTTCAGTAAGGAAGAAGGGTGGTAGGTGGGGTGCAGCTCGGAGGTGGTGAAGTGGTGGCTACAACGGTGGCGCATGAGAGATGGTGTCGGAAGGGCTGCCACAGGCGGGCAAGAAGGTGGTTGGGCAGCGCCACCAGCTGAGGTGGTGGTGGAGGGGAGCAGGCAGTGGCCTGTTGGCTAAGGAAGCAAGAGGGGACAACAGAGAAGAAGAAGGGGAACCGGCGATGAGGGTGGCTCAACCAGATGAGAGGTGGTGGTGAGGCAATGGCAGCCAATTAAGGTAGCTGCTCTTTGGGAAAAAATGAAGCAAAAAGGGGAGGGGAAAGTGAGGCTAAAGAGAGGGAGAGAGAATTTATGAGAGGGAGAGAGTGTCACATGCCTATTTCTTCAACAGGCAAATATGGTGCAACGGTCCTTCCTTACCACCGCAAGTCTATTCGGTCGCTCGCTTGTCGCTACAGAAGCTTTAAGTATATAGAGTGCAAGAGAGCAAAAGAGAAGAGAGGAAGATAAATTACAATCACTTGAAGGTAATCACAACAAGGGTGAACAAAGAAAGCTCAATGCATTTGCATTCATTTACTATTTTACCCGAAGGCTCATTACAGTTCAGGTCTATGGGCTAACCCTTCAGGGTATTGATTAACCTGAACCAAAGTGCAAGGGTGGCCCAGAGAAAGTTACAAGTGACTCAACACTTACATCATGACTCAACCAAAGCAAAACAGACTCTAGACACAACTGTACAAAGTAGGTCACAAGGGAACATGCTCTTCCCTTTAAATCATGTGCCGCACTTGATGCCATCTGTTTCGTGGTAAGCCATGACTTCATCTGGATAGTGGCTCTTCATCCAAAATGCTAGCTTCCGTGTTGATTCCGTTGTCTCCTCCCACTGCACAAAATACTTTTTTGCTTCGCCAAAGTAGTTGACCTTGTGATGAAGAACCTTACTGAGACGTTTCTCGGCCTGTTGTGTTGTCGGGGCCCTCAACAGGATAGGAGCACGTTGTGGCATGCTATATTTCAGATCTCCTTCATCCACATAGAACGGTTTTAGGTTGCACACGTGAAACATCGGGTGTACCTTAAAGTTTGGGTGCATGTCCAGCTTGTACGCCAACTTTCCCACTCTCTTGGTGATGGTGAAAGGTCCTTCATAATTCCTTATCAGTCCGTGGTGATGTCCATGGAAGATGCTTGTGCGATCAGGATAAAGCTTCTCCAACACTTGGTCCCCAACACGAAACTTAGCAAGCCGACGATGCTTGTTCGCCCAATTCTTCATTCTCTTAGCTGCCTTATGTAGAAATGCCTTAGCCAACTCGATCTTCTCATGTCAGTCTCGAATAAACTGATAGGCAAATGATGGTTTTCCCTTCTCCTGTGAGGCTAGAGTATGCAGAATCAGTGGTTACTGCACTGTGGCTATCTCGAACGGGCTGTGTCCAAAAGACTCACTCTTCTGAAGATTGTAGAAGAATTAGGCCATGTCCAAGAGCTTCACCCAGTCTTTCTGATTGACAGTAATAAAGTTCCTGAGATATTGCTCCAACAATCCATTGATGTGCTTTGTTTGCCCATCTGTATGTGGGCGGAAACTTATTGAAAACAACAGATCAGAGCCGAGTAGTTGAAACACTTCACGTCAGAATTTGCTTGTGAAGCGAGAATCGCGAACGCTCACAGTGTTTCTTGGTACACCTCAGTGCTTCACAACATGCTTGACGAACAACTCTGCAGTCTTGTCTGTAAGGAACTTCTTAGAAGCTGGGATGAAGGTGGCATATTTAGAGTAACAATCCACAACCAGTAGGATGGAGCTGAAGCTATCTACCTTCGACAGACTAACAATGAAGTCCATAAAAATATTTTCTCAATGACGTTTTGGAATAGACAGAGGCTCAAGGAGGCTGACAGTCTTCTGGTTGGTCCCCTTGTCTTGCTAGCAGATGAGACATGTTCGCACATACCCCTCAACATTGTCTCTTATCTGCAGCCAATAGTAGTCACGCTCGAGGAGTGCTAAGGTCTGCTTTTGACCTGGATGACTGACCCATAATATATCATGACACTCCTTAAGCAGTTCACGACAGAGGCTTATCCACCGCGACATGAAAATGCATTCTCCTTTTGTCACGAGGAGGCCATCATGTAGCCAAAATTGTTGAGTCTTTCCCTCTTGTGCTAAAGAGATAAGGTGTTGCATCATTGTATCTTGCTGCATACCTTCGTGGATGTGGTCCAACAACGCACCCTCCAAATGAACTTTGAAAGGTTCTGCACGCGCAACTGCTAGTTTCACCTTGTGACTCAGAGTGTCAGCAACAATATTGGTCTTCCCCACCTTATACTCTAAAGCGAAGTTGAACTCAGCTAGGAACATTTTCCATCGAGTTTGCTTGGGCATCAACTTCTTCTGCATTTGAAAATAGCTCATGGCGACATTGTTTGTCTTGACGACAAACTAAACACCCAAAAGGTAGTGTCGTCAGGTCCTGAGGTAGTGCACAATGGGCAACATCTTACATTCGTGCATCGTGTAGCGCCTCTCAACATCATTTAACTTCCGACTCTCGTAAGCAATCAGATGTCCTTCTTATATGATAACTCTACCAATGATGAAGTTTGAAGCATCTGTATGGACTTCAAAGGGTCTTGTGTGGTCCAGAAATTGCATCACAAGTTCCCTCACCAAGGCTTTCTTCAAGCCATCGAAGGCATCTTGGCAATCTTCTGTCCAAAGCCATACCCAATTCTTCTTCAGCAAATTTATGAGGGGCGTAGCAATGAGGGAGTAGCCTTTGATGAACCATCAATAGTAGTTTGTCAAGCCAAGGAATGACCGCAACTCTGGCACTTTGGTTGGCGGACACCATTCCTAGATGGCTTTTATCTTCTGTCCGTCCATGTGCAGCAAATCACGCCCCACAACATGGCCAAGGAAGCTGGTCTCTTCCTGTCTGAAGTGACACTTCTCTTGTTTGACACATAGGTCATTCTCCTTCAACACCTAAAACATTGTTTGCAAGTGCCCAACATGATCCTCTATGCTGCTGTTGTAGATCACAATGTCATCAAGATGGACTACCACAAACTTGTCTAAGGGTAGAAAACCTTATTCATCAATGTCGTGAATATGACTGGGGCATTCATCAACCTGAATGACATCACCTAAAATTCATAGGTACTATAGCGAGTGATGCAAGTTGTCTTTGGCTCATCACCATTTGCAATCCTCACCTGCCAATAACCCAATCGCAAATCCAACTTCGAAAAGACTTGGGCACTGCCTAACTGGTCGAACAAGTCCGCTATCAGTGGCAACAAATACTTGTTCTTCATCGTGACTTTGTTCAATGCACGGTAATCCACACATAACCTTTTGGAACCATCATGTTTCACTTGAAAGAGCACATGGGCACCAAAGAGTGTGTTTGAAGGATGAATGATGCCTGCTTCTAACATCTTATACAACTGCCTGCACAACTCTTTCAATTTATTCGGTCTCATACGCTAAGGGACCATAGCAGGAGGCTTTGCTCCCAGGTTCAACTCAATTCTGTGGTCAACCTCACATCTTGGCAATAGACGCTTCAGCAGTTTCTGAGGCATCACTTCTTTATACTTTGCCAACAGTAGGGCAAGAGTTGGCAGTATTGTGCTTCAACCTTCCCTTCTTCAGTGCGCACAACAACTAAGAATGTCTACAATCCTCCCATGACACCCTTCTTCAGTTGCATTGTAGATAGCATTGAAGTCTTGCCTCCAAGAGTGAGGCACTGCACCATGTGCGATGAGTTTGACCCCATGATAGTCAATGAGTTCACTTTTGGTACCATCATTACATTCTGGCTGCGAAGAAACTCCATGCCCAAAATCATCCAAAAATCGTCCAAGGACACCACTGATAAGTTGGCTTTGCCGACCCAACTCCCAATTTGGATAGCTACATCCCTTGCTTCACCAAAGATAGGCTTGGTCACAGAGTTTACCATTTTGATGGTCCCCTTCTTTGGCTCGGGCTACAAGCCCAACCACTCTGCCTCTTCTCGTGAGACGATGTCATGTGTTGCTCTGGAGTCTACCATTGCCAAAGTAGACTTTTCATTCGCAATGACTTCTAAGTACATGAGTTCTTTGCTGACTGGTATACTTTTCACTACACAACTTCTGACTGCATTTATAGTCTGCATGACCCCTCATCCTGGGCTGTTGTTATCATTGTAAAATTTTACTTTTACAAGTCAAACTGACCTTTTGAAAAAGTTTTGAAAAGAACTCATCTTCGTTTTAAAATATGGAAAAATTCTATAGAATGGGACTCGTCTGTTGGTATAAGGTTCAACCGTTCCTAGCGCTATAACCAGAGGTAATCAAACCAAGGATCAATCGTGTGCTTTGCTTTGCTCAACTTCTAAATCAATGTTATATTCCTAAATACACAAAGAATCAGGCATGTGCTATGAACTTTCGAAAATTTTGACTGAAAACATGATGTATACTGAGAATATTTTAAAAAATTTAGAAATACTTGGAAAAGTGGATACTATGAAAATCATTTTTCACACTTGGGAAATATTTTTTTGATGAAAAGGAAAACCTAGAAAATTATGAATTGGATTTTGAAAATATTTGGAATTTTCTTGAAAACTAAGGGTTCTGAGAAAATCAATTTTGAGGAAAAACCCAGGTAACTTTGAAAAAATTGATTTTTCTGAGATGGAATTGAAACAGAGCTGGGCGTGTGGCTTTGTGAACTTATTTCATGATATAACCTAAACCAAGATGATGCATGAATGCAATTTGTGAAAATACTTTCTGAAGAATTTGAGAAAATCTTTTATAAAAGAATTTATGTGCTTTATAGAATTTAGATAAAATAAATTTGCTACATATTCCTGACTATGGCTATGAATACATATTAAATATATCTCATTTTATTATAAAAGGAAAAATATTTAGAAAAACTTTGAAAATATACAATATTTTCTGAAGATAGCCCAAGAGTGTAGGTCGTTTGTGACTTAAAAGAAGATGATAAATCTGGGTATCGTTCGTATTGTGACTATGGCCACAAATACGAACTCTACCAAGTTTATTAACTCCTTAAAAGCGAGTGCATGTGTCATTCATGTTGACTATTGTGAATTTGAAAGATACATATAGATGATCAAACAATAGTAGTTAATATCAAAATTAAACTATATGCAAATGCATCTTAAGCTAAGCAGAAAAGTAAATTCTTATTCTAATATTATAATTTACATTAATAATAAATTAAAGAAAGAAAAAATAAATAAATAAAAATCTAATCTTGAGCCTCCCTGCAAAACTAGCAAACTTGTTAGTAGACAAATGTCAGCTTTTCAGGATTTATCCAACAATATCTGAAAATTGATGGATTTATCCGCATATAAGCCTTTTTCCATGCTTTTATAAAATAAATAAAATAAAAAATGATGCATAATTAAATAAATATTAAAAGTAAATAATTTTGAAATTTAGAATCTAGAGAAAAATGACTAAAATACCCTTAAAAGTTGAAGTTCATTGCAAAATAGGATTTTTTAGAAAAGATTTTTATAATACGCTTGATTCGGGGATCAAACAGATTCAAAATGATGCAAAACTGGGTGGAGAGCAACCTAGTATGATTATAAACATGATCAAACCCTAAAAATATGAAAATAATGGATGAAAATAATGAAATATGCACCAACAATAAAATTTGCTTGTATTTCAGTTAAATCGAAACTCCGCGGGCATCCTATTTTTATGAGAAAACTAAATAACACATAAAATGAATTCCAAAAATCATAAAAATTGACATGGACACTTATAATAACCTTAAAATTAATATGCAATCTAAAAATATATTTTGGGGATTATTTTGAATATGAATATTAAATAAAAAATGGATAAATATATTATTTTACCTGTGGTTCTATACCTGTCACAGTGTCAGACCCAAATCAGATATCAAACAATAATGAAAATTTATGAAATTTAATATAGAAAAACAAGACAGATTAATAAAAATAACCATTTTTACAGATTAGAAAAATCATTTCCGGTTAGGGAGATACAATTCTGGCAATACGTACCTGATTTTGGCCTACACTTAACGATGCAATAAAGATAGACCCCGGTTTTGGTTTAATGAAAGGTATCAAAACAGAATAAAAAATTGTGAAAATTTCACAAAAGACAATAGACATGAAGATGAATACATGATTTTTTATTGATTGAGAAAAAGATCTCCGGTTAAGAAGATATGACTTGTGCAAGTTGACCTTGCCTATGAACTGCGACTGAAGGTTTAAGAAACACAGACTCTGGTCTCGGACTTCAAGAAAATAGAAAACTACGGTGAAAATTTATAAAAATTACACCATAGAAAATAAACACACAGATGAAAACAACCCTTTTTACAGATCAAGAAGACCATCTTTGGTTAGGGAGAGATTGCTTCAGCAAGATGAACCAAGATTTGAACCGGTCTGGCGATTCAAGAAACACGGGGTTTGATTTTGGGCTCAAGAAAAATAGAAATCGATTGTAGAAATTTATGAAATTTTTATAGGATAAACTAAACACTCTGACAAACACGATAATTTTTACGGATTTGAAAAATGATCTCTGATGAAGGAGATATGACATCGGCAAGTAGCACCTAATTCTACATAGTGTTTAAATGATGCAGAAAACAGGTTCCGACTTTGATTTTTTAAAACTGGGTTACAAACCTCAAAAAAAAAATTTATTGAAAATCGTGGACACATGAATGATTCTACCATAAAATTTTCAGATTTAAATAACGAATATAAACATGCAAAACAACATCATTATCAGACGGCCAGAATTGAATATCTCAGAAATAAAACCCTAATCATGTTATATTCTGATTTATGCATGTAGAAATCATAAAATATGAGATCAAGGACTCTTGATCATGCTTGAATATATAGATGATGAAAATAACATAAACACAACTTGAAAAAAAAAAAATAACCAGAGCATGAATCAAATTTGATTTATCCATTAAAAGAGGGATTCGACCTATAGAAAGGTTGACTCTTGATCTTTTTCGAGCATTTAACAAAATAAATATGATCTATGCATTTTTAATGGATCAAAAATGTAAAAATAATATTAAGATAGCAATAGATCATATTCGTAAATAACATTTAGGGTTCTTGAATGAAAAGAATGCAAAAATCCAACACATAGGGGGCGGCAATGAGGTATTTAATGGAAAAACATGGAAAACAAATAAAAAAAAGTAAAAAAAGGAAGGGATGCTCACCTTGGGCTGCTTCAATGGAGGCTTATGGACTTGAGGGCTGAGATAGGGTTGAGAAAAAAGAGAAGATGATGTGTTGTTCGAACCACCTTTATGGGGTATTTATAGATTTTTTTATGCTTTGTTTCCTTTAGAGTTCTGATTTAATCGAAACTCTATTAATTAATTAGAGATAAATCAAAGAGGGGGGGAAATTTTCTTAGAAAGTTCTAACCTAACAAAACTCTAATTAACTAAACCTAATTGACTACTAATTAAACTTAAAAAAATCTCAAATGTGGTGCCACCTATGTGGGCCCACATTTGGTTTTTAAAACCCTAAAAATGAGGTTAAAATACCAAAGCGAAAATGGAGTTTTAAAATCAACTATACTTTGACTTTTTCAAACTTCTAACTTAAGTAAAATACTAACTAAACCTAAACTAACCTAAACACCTTCAAATGTGGCGCCACCTAATGTGGGTTCCATTTGATTTTCAAAAAAATGATTTTAAATAAAAGGGGAAATAAAGGGGTTAAAAACGATATTTTCAAAAGGCTTCAAGAAGACACCTAGATCCACTAATATTTTTTGGTATTTTTGAAATGTGAAAATAGAATGAAATTAAATAACAATGAAAATTAGTGTTTGGCGCCCCTGCATGGTGGGCCCCACTTTAAGAAAGTTGTAAAAATTGAAAATTGAATTGAAAACTGGGCTTAAAAAGGATCCAGATTGCTGTTCTAAGAAAAACAGTTTGCAATAAAGGAATATAAAGCCCTGGGGGTTGGCCAATGGAAAATGTCGATTCAAAACTCAGATTTTTGAAATTGATTTTGAAAGACGGATTTTAAAATCGAATCTGGATTTGATCTTTTGAAAATAAGAGTGTTGAATCTCGAGAATGACATACAATGACATGAAATACAATAAAATGACAAGAAGTGATTTGAAATGTTATACGAAACACAAACCCTGGATGAGGGATTTGAAGTTCTGGATCCCTGGCAAAGACAAGGAATTGAAAATTCCTGTACGAGGATGAAAATTGATAAATGAACATTAGATCCGATCTAAATGTGAATTGGGTCTCAGATATAACTAAAATTTCAGGAAGGGTATTTATCCGAGCCTGGATTGGCAATTGTACCAGCTTGAAAGATTGATAGAACTGAAGTTTTGAAGAGAAATGCTCGTGAAATGATTTTGCCCTTGCAGAGCAAAAATGACACTCAAGGAGTGAGGTTTACACTAACTAGAACTAGACAGAACTGGTTTGAACTGGATTTTAAGATTTCTAAACTTAGAGGAACTAAAAAGACACTGACTCGACTAAACTCATAGACTGGATGATCAAGAAATGACCCAATTCTCAGAGAAATGGTGAGAAATGAGCACTGTAGTGAAGTGGGTGACGAGACTGCACTATGTTTGAACTAAAATGAAGGTCAATTATACAAAGATGAACTAAATCTGGAGCTCAAACACTAACTGGGCCAATTGGACTTAGCTCAGTTTCAGTTGAAATGGGCTAAAATGAACTCCTACAGTATGGGAAATGACTTTAAACTGAAATCGGGCTACTTGAACTTCTGGTGAGCTCAAGTTAAACACAAAAGAACAAGATTGACTGGACTTAACTGACTTGAAGACAATTGACTTGGATTCTAGCTAGAAATGAGCTCATTTATCGAGAAATAGACTAATTTTACCCAAAATGGTCAGAAATAAATAGTATTTGCTCATTGTGAGCTCAGGAAAGCTAGAAATGACTGGCATTCTAACTCTTTTGAACTTTAAAATGAGCTTGGTTAACTCTGACAGACTGAGATCTAAGGTGACCTAGGGGTAAAATGGTAATTTTAATAATAAAAAGGTGAAATAACACCTAAACTAGGATAGACTTAGGGTTAGACTTCTAAGGGGATTGACATTTGTTGAAAGAGGGTGTTTGAAGATGAATGAGGAAAATTTAAAGTGTTTACAGATGCCCCTCTTTGCTACTAAGTCGGTTGAAAGCTGAGCTTAGTGGCAAAGAAAAAAACATCAAATTTGGGCTATAAAATGCCTCAGTTAGAAAGATCTGACTCGGTATGATAGAATTAATTTTGGTGATAATGGTAGATATGGAATGGAGAATGAAGAAGAAGATTCACCTCATCGGAATGAGGCTCAGGCTTAACCCTTACCTTTATGGGAGGAAAATACCTTGCAGAGGAGGCTCAGGTTTAATCCTTACCTGAACGGGAAGGCGACTATCTCACGAATGAAGAAACCATGATGAAACCTTCAGATTTTGCACAATAAATCCGGGAGGGGTTTACAAAAGGTAAGAAAAATGAGATTGCATGAGGTAACTCGGAAGTTGAATAAGACAATTCTTTTGAAGAAATATAAAGCAAATTTTTCGTTAATGTGAATAAGGCAACTCTCTCAAGGAGGGGCTAGGGTGATTCTTTCGATAACACGAAAGATAAATAAGGTGACTCTTTTTGAAGAGAAGCAGGTGATTCTTTCATCAATGCGAAAGATGAATAAGGCGATCCTTTCATAGAGGAGCAGGGTGATTCTTTCGGTAACATAAAAGATAAATAAGGTGATCCTTTCGAAGAGAAGCAGGGTGATTCTTTCGACAATGCAAAAGATGAATAAGGTAATCATTTCGAAGAGGAGTAGGAAAATTTTTCGACAACGCGAAAGATGAACAACGTGATTCTTTTGAAGAGGAGCAGGGCGATTCTTTCAACAATGCGAAAGATGAATAAGGTGATCCTTTCAGAGAGGAGCAGGGTGATTCTTTCGACAATGTAAAAAATGAATAAGGCAATCCTTTCGAAGAAGAGTAGGGCAATTCTTTCGACAATACGAAAGATGAATAAGACAATCCTTTCAGAGAAGAGCAGGGCAATTCTTTCGACAACGCGAAAAACAAATAAGGTGATCCTTTCGAAGAGGAGCAGGGTGATTCTTTCGACAACGCGAAAGATGAATAAGACAATCATTTTGAAGAGAAGCAGGGTGATTCTTTCAACAACACTAAAGATGAATAAGGAGACTCTTTTAAAGAGGAGCAGGACAATTCTTTCGACAACGTGAAAGATGAATAAGGCGATCCTTTCGAAGAGGAGCAGGGTGATCCTTTCAAAGAGGAGTAGGACGATTCTTTCGACAATGTGAAAGACGAATAAGCTGATCCTTTCGAAGAGGTATAAGGTGATTTCAAGATATGTCAAGAATGGACATCGAGCGCTCGCTTCATGTCAGGATAGCTAAAAAATGTTGCCAAGATTATAAAAATTATAGTTGATTCAAAGTAATTTAAATGTAGACATCTGTGCAAAAATATATTTCCTCTTCTACTTAGAGTATTACCTTTAACTAGGCTAACTCCATAGAATCCAGAATCAAAATCAAATTATTGTTGTTGGGTTTCTTTAAGAAAGTTATCCATTTTCTTGATATGAAAAGAGAGGAAACTTGTTCTCAGTATCATAAAAGTGATTTATGAAAGGATATTGATAAAAGAATTTTACATGAATAAAGATAATTCTTGACAATTTTAGTAGTTTGATATCTGGGGTTTACCCATGATGATCTTTTACACTCTTTTGAGACATAGAGATTGAGCTTTCTTGGGGTTTGGCGAGAATTTCATCGCATCAACCTTCAACTTGGTGATGTTCTGATTTTTCCTAAAAGAGCACGTCACATACTCCTTCAACTTGGAGATGTTCTGGGTCTTCTTTGGTCCCAGGAATTATATTAATGATGTTGTCTCTTTGATTGAAATCTCTTGGTGATCTTTTGAGACATGAAAAGTAAGCTCTCTTGGGATTTGGCAAGAATTTCATCACATCAACCTTCAACTTGGTGATGTTTTTATTTTCCCTAGGACACATCACCAGCTCCTTCAACTTGGAGATGATCTGAGTCCTCTTTGGTCCCAAGAATTGAAATGATAATATGGTCTCTTGATGATAGCATTGATCAAATATTTTTTAGGGATTGTCAGGAGGTTCATCGCATCAACCTTCAACTTGACAATGATTTAAACTTTCTCTAGAAAGACACATCACATACTTCTTCAAATTGGAGATGATCTGAGTCTCCTTTGGCCCTGGGGATCTAACTCATCCATCAGTCTTCAACTTGACGATAATTGAGAGATCCCTTTTACAGATAATTAATGGCAGCTTAAACGATTGAAGTGACATTGAGATTGAGTGAATTCTTTTTATCACCCAAGATATTTTTGTTGCCTTATTACCAAAAGAATAGCCTTTAAAATTGTGCCACAGCTATGATCAATATCAGTTCACTTATGGCTTTTCAACATCATTAAATTTTTTTTTTGTCGTTCATATCGAGGATTTTTCTTTATTCTTTTGGTTGACCAATAGAAAAAGCTTGAATTTTATTTTTTCTTCGCAAAAGTCTTGTCCTTTTGAAAAGAATACTGAAGGTAATATGAGGTAAAATTTTGTGCACTAAAAGTTTAAGATTAACAACTATTTTTTATAGCAAATTGGCAAAATATTCTTGAAATCCATGGTGAAAGAAGGTGTTTGACATTGGGTTGACACGCCCATGGGATTCTGGAGGAAAGTTCAACATGAGGCTCAACTTCAAAGGTAAATCCAATACAAAGTTAGAATTCTAAAGATTAGTCCTGGCACAATGCTGGATTTTGAAGGTAAGTCCAACTCAAAAGTTGGTTTTAAAAGAACGTCTAAATCGAAACTCGGATCCTGCAAGGAAAACTGAAAAATTTGAGTCAGAACTCGAATCTTCAAAGGAAAACTCGACCAATTCTTTTGGATTTAAAGAAAAGAAAATTTGAGTAGGAACTCAAATCTTCAAAGGAAAATAGAAAATTCGAGTCAGAACTCAAATCTTCAAAGGGAAGCTAGACCAATTCTTTTGGATTTGAAGGAAAGAAAAATTGAGTCGGAACTTGAATATTCAAAGGAAAATAAAAAATTTGAGTCGGAACTCAAATCTTCAAGGAAAATTGGAAAGTTCGAGTCGAAGCTCGAATCTTCAAAGGAAAACTAGAGTAACTTGAAAGTTGGATTTTGAATGACCAGTGCTAAACGAGATTTAGAAGGACCGACTGCTCTAAAAATATATGAGGATTATGATGAGAAATTTTTTCAATTTTGCTTTCATTATGAGTCATCATAAAAGACTGCTGGGGACTTAGGATTTATCCCTTATCCTGAATGGGAATCAAATCGATGCAAATGGGTGCTGATCAATGCAAATGAATGCAGATCAAGGTAAATTGGGGTCGATCAATGCAAATGAATGCAGATTAGGCAAATAGAGGCCGATCCATGCAAATGAATGCAGATTAGGAAAATTGGTGCTGATCCATGCAAATGAATGCAGATCAGGCAAATTGGTGCCAATAGATGCAAATGAATACAGATCAGGCAAATGAAAAGTCGATCAATGCCAATGAGTGTAGATTAGGCAAATTGGTGTTGAACGATGCAAATGAATGAAGATCAGACAAATAAAGGGTTGATCAATGCAAATGAATGCAAATCGGGCAAATAAAAGGATAATACTTGATAATGTTTGATGATTGTGATGAAAGATTTTTTATCTTCACCCTCACGATGACTTGGACAACTGCCAGGATCTCAAGATTATCCCTTACCCTGAATGGGTAATAAATTTGATGTAAATCAATGCAAATGGATGGTGAGAGACTTTGTTTGATCTTGTCTGCATACATGACATTTTGAGATAAAAACAAATTTTTAAAAGACGCCCCCAGTGTAACTAGGGAGTAAGATACTAAATAATTGAGGTTTAAAGAACGCTCTCTGAAGGTAACAAAGGAAAGATTGGCCATGAGCTTCTTGATTGATTCGGAAGATGCTCTGAAAGAGGTCACTCCTCACAAAAAGATATTTTACAAAGAAGGAGAAATAAAAAAGATGACGCCAAGTTATGAGGAAAATTGACAATTTTATTAATGCATTGACGAAAGATTGACAAATCAAGAAAAGAAATGAGACTACATTGTTCCTTTAAAATGACAAAAGTAAGATGAGAAATGAAAAAGCACTGGCATTGTCAGTTTCTTGAATGATCGTGGAAAAGCTCGGTCAAGACGGTTGATTGGTGTCTTCTTCATCTTTAACAAGAAGATTCTTGTCAATGCAGTCTTGAACAATGTTCTTGAAGACAAAACAGTGGTCAGTGTCGTGCCCTACTGCTCAGTGGAATTTGCAGAACTGATTCACAAATCTTACCATGATCGTGGGAGGGTTTGTGGCTCTTGGGAGCTTTACTAATTCTGTGGTCAGCATATATTCAAGGATTTCTTTGAGCGACTGCTCTAGAGGAGTAAACTTGTGGTCATTACCCTAACCATCACACTTTATGTTTTCTTTCGGCTGAAAGTTGGACTGAACAGGTTTGTCGTTCTGCTTAGAAGACCTCTCTTTCTGACCTGTATGGTTGTCCTTGCTACCTTTGTTGTCATTGCTGTCAGAGTTGGTGGAAAAAGTAAAATTTGTCTTCTTGTTCGAATTTTGACTATTCTTGACGATAGTGATGCCTTCGTAGACTCTATTTTCCATCCTCATCTCGAGCCACTCAGCACATATAGTAAGCTCAATGAAATACTTGGAAGGCGAAGTAGAAATAAAGCTTCTCAAGGGCTGCGAGAAGTTCAAGATAATTTGGAGTGTGTGCTCCTCTGAGATGGGGTTTCTCATTTTATTGCAAGTGCCTCTCCATCTGCGAATAAAGTTTCTGCCCTTTTTATTATCTTTCTGTTTCAAATTGCAAAGATGGCTGAGCGTTGACATCGCTTCAGTATTGAAAAGGAATCATTCGATAAACAGGTTGACCACCTTATCGAACTCTCGCAGCTTAATCAGATTGATGTGCTTAGAGTACCACTTGGTTGCAATGCCTTCTAAGCTTCGTGGGAAACATCTGAACAAAGCCTGATTGTCTTTCTTGAGTCAATTGCATTCCATAAAAACAGGGTCAGGTGAGCTTTGGGATTGCTAGACCCATCAAATTTGACAAATTTGTGAGGGAGATCTTCCAGACTAGCGTCCTCTTCTAGGCCATCATAGAAATCTTCACCAGTGTAGACTTTCTTGCCTTTATCGTGGGCTTGTAGGACCTTGACCATCCTGGTCATTTCCTTCAACTGAAGCTAGATTGAATCATCGACTGGTGGGGTCTGATTCTTCAACTGGTTAATAGAATCAGGTGCTTAAATGAACAACTCATGTTCTTCTTCAGAATCTTTTTTCTGTTGAATATGTCCCTTCTGACTCGCTGTCCTGCTAAACTTTCCTCTAGGCGATTTTGATGTGTTTCCTTATGATTTTTCCCTAATTAGTCTTCTTTCTGGATGACACCTTTCCTGAACTAGCCTCAGCTTGTTCTGATTGCATATTGGCCATCATTTTCTGGAATAAGGTATACATGGCGGAATCGATGTCATCGCCACCCTGCTGAACCTGCCCTCTGGTCGACCTTGGGGAACCCATCTCTTCTTTACTGCTGATATTGCTGACGCGTTGATATGATGTAGTCTTCTTGCTTGATCTAGTCTGAACCATTCAATAATGTCGATGCTCTCTGTAGGACAAACAGGATGATCAGAATGATGGAAAAATTTTGAGGACAACAATTTGTATGAATAGAAAAATGATGATGTCAACTTGACAATTTTGAAAGGATATCCCATTACGAGGGATTGGGTCATCATTGAAATTGCGACAATGACATTGTTACTTCGACGAAGGAAATACACAACTAAGTTAAGCCTAAAAGGGAAGATGGGCATATAATTTTCCACTGCAATGATCAGAGAATTCACTAGAAAATACGAGGTTAAGAGATTTGAAAATGGATAACATGATTGAAATCCAGGAGAAAAATAAAAAAAATTATAGGAAATAGTAGGCAGGATCAAATAAGGTTGTAAATTTGAGATCCAGAAGAAATGAAGGAAAAGAAAGACCGCCTGGAGTTTTAAAGAATAAAGGATTTGCTTAAAAAATCATCCAAGGTTTTGATAAAATCATTGGAGAATATGAGAAAAATAAAGGGAAAATAATTAAGAAATGTCTAAAATACATTCACATCACATCCTGCATAAACAAGTATGCGCATACAGCATTCCCTAAAAGGCTGACTCTAAATGCACACATTTTGAAATAGTTGTAGGACCCTAGTCCTAACTCTAAGGCTCAGATCATCTGTGTCCAATCATGCTATGCCGATATACCCGAGCCAAAGCTTGATGTACGTCGCATAAAAATAATTTTCTCAGGTTCTAGGATCATGTTTTCCAACATCCTTGAGTGTATGTCGATATACTTTGGACTATAGCCCTCAGTACGTGGCAAGGGAGTTCAACCCAAATAGGTGTCCCAATTGTGAGTCTTTATCCCAAACTATGGTTCTGAAAGAAAGCCCAAAAACATGGTGGTCAGGTAATAGTAGGTGGGGTTGTTTTTGAAAAATGATCAACATGCAAAAAAACAGAAGGCTCTAGTGACCTAAAGAAGTAGATTTTGGAAAAAGTTATGAGAAGCAAACAATGTTTTCAATTGGATCTTAGATTGAGGGGAATTGTATAAGAATTGTGTCTACGTGAACATGAATAATGCCTCATCAATCAATCCTACAAAACTATGCCTAAGTCTACATGCAATCATGTCAGCTGAGTTTGATTTTAGGCTCCTAGGTTTACATGAAATAGAGCTGACATTGTAGAACACAATTTTAACAAGTTGAATAGAGCAAAGTGCAAGATTGATCAGGCGAAGACGAGTCTCATCTTGATCGCCAAACTTGTTATCATTGCAAAAATTTACTTTTGCAAGTCAAACTGACCTTTTGAAAAAGTTTTGAAAACAACTCACTTCTGTTTTAAAATATTAGAAAATTCTGTAGAATGAAACTCGCCTATCGGTACGAGGTTCAACCGTTTTTGGCGCCACAACCAGGGGTAATCAAACCATGGATCAATCATGTGTTTTGCTTTGCTCAACTGCCTAAATCAATGTTATATTCCTAAATGCACAAAGAATCAGGCATGTGCTATGAACTTTGGAAAATTTTGACTGAAAACATGATGTATGCTGGAAATATTTTAAAAAAATTTAGAAATACTTGGATAAGGGGATACTATGAAAATCATTTTTCACACTTGGAAAATATTTTTTTGAAGAAAAGGAAAACCTAGAAAATTGTGAATTGGACTTAGAAAAGATTTAGAATTTTCTTGAAAACCAAGGGTTTTGAGAAAATCGATTTTGAGAAAAAAACCAGGTAACTTTGAGAAAATTGATTTTTCTGAGATGGAATTGAAACAGGGATGGGCGTGTGGCTCTGTAAACTTATTTCATGATGTAACCTAAACCTAGATGATGCATGAATGCAATTTATGAAAATAGTTTTTAAAGAATTTGAGAAAATCTTTTGTAAAAGAATTTATGTGCCTTATAGAATTTAGACGAAATAAATTCGCTACATATAACTGACTATGGCCATGAATACATATTAAATATATCTCATTTGATTCTAAAAGTAAAAATATTTGGAAAAGCTTTGAAAATATGCAATATTTTTTGAAGATAGCTTAAGAGTGTAGGTCGTTTGTGACTTAAAAGAAGATGATAAATCTGGGTATCGTTCGTATTCTGACTATGGCCACAAATACGAACTCTACCGAGTTTATTAACTCCTTAAAAGCGAGTGCATGTGCCATTCATGTTGACTATTGTGAATTTGAAAGATACATGTAGATGATCAAACAATAGTAGTTAATATCAAAATTAAACTATATGCAAATGCATCCTAAACTAAGCAGAAAAGTAAATTCTTATTCCAATATTATAATTTACATTAATAATAAATTGAAGAAAGAAAAAAGAAAATAAATAAAAATCTAATCTTGAGCCTCCCTGCAAAACTAGCAAACTTGTTAGTAGACAAATGTCAGCTTTTTAGGATTTATCCAACAATATCTAAAAATTGATGGATTTATCCGAATATAAGCCTTTTCCCATGCTTTCGTAAAATAAATAAAATAAAAGATGATGCATAAGTAAATAAATAATAAAAATAAACAACTTGTAATTTCATAATTTAGAGAAAATAACTAAAATACCCTCAAAAATTGAAGTTTATTGCAAAACAAGGTTAAAATAGGGTTTTTCAGAAAAGTTTTTTATAATACGCTTGATTCGGGGCTCAAACGGATTCAAAATGATGCAAAATCAAGTGAAGAGCACCCTAGTATAATCATGAACATGATCAAACCCTAAAAATACGAAAATAATTGATGAAAATAATGAAATATACAAAAACAATGAAATTTTCTCGTGTTCTAGTTAAATCGGAACTCCACGAGCGTCCTGTTTTTATGAGATAACTAAATAACACATCAAATGAATTCTGAAAATCATAAAAATTGACATGGACACTTATAATAACCCTAAAATTAATATGCAATCAAAAATATATATTTTTAGGATTATTTTGAATATGAATATTAAATAAAAAAAGAGAAATATGCTATTTAACCTACGGTTCCATACCTATCACAGTGTCAAACCCAAATCGGATATCAAACGATAATAAAAATTTATGAAATTTAACAAGGAGAAACTAGACAGATTAATAAAAATAACCCTATTCATAGATCAGAAAAATCATTTCTGATTAGGGAGATACGATTCTGACAATACGTTCCTAATTCTGGCCTATGCTTAACGATACAATAAATATAGACCCCAGTTTCGATTTAAAGAAAGGTATCAAAACAGAATAAAAAACTATAAAAATTTCACAAAAAAATAGTAGAGAAGCATATGAAGACATGGCTTTTTACAGATCAGGAAAAATATCTTCAGTTAAGGAGATATGATCCACGCAAGTTGACCTTGCCTATGAATTGTGACTGAAGGTTCAAGAAACACAGACTCTGATCTCGGGCTTCAAGAAAATAAAGAATAATGAGAAAAATTTATAAAAATTACACCATAGAAAATAGACACATAGACAAAAACAACCTTTTTTACTGATTGGAGAGATCTTTGGTTAGGGAGAAATCACTCAGGCAAGACGGACCAAGATTCAAACCAGCCTGGCGATTCAAGAAACACAGGGTTTGATTTTAGGCTCAAGAAAAATAAAAATCGATTGTAAAAATTTTTACAGGATAAACTAGGTACTTTGAATAACATGACACTTTTTACGAATTTGAAAAAAAATCTCTGATAAAGGAGATATGACCTCAGCAAGTCACACCTAATTCTACACAGTGTTTAAATGATGCAGGAAATAGGTTCTGACTTTGATTTTTTAAAACTGGGTTACAAACCTCAAAAAATTTTGATTTTTTTTATTGAAAACCATGGACATATGCATGATTCTACCATAAAAAATTTATATTTAAATAGTGAATATGAACATGTGAAATATCATCATTATCAGACAACTAGAATTTAATATCTCAAAAATAAAACCCTAATCATGTTATATTCTGATTTATGCATGTAAAAATCATAAAATATGAGATCAAGGGATCTTGATCATGCTTGAACATGTAGACGATGAAAATAACTTAAATACAACATAGAAAAATAAAAAATTTATTGGAGCATGGATTGAATTTGATTTAGCCATTAAAAGAGGGATTTGACCTATAGAAAGGCCGAATCTCGATCTTTTTTTAGCATTTAACAAAATAAATATGATCTATGCATTTTTAATGGATCAAAAACATGAAAAGAAAATTAAGAAAGCAGTAGATCATATTCTTAAATCACACTTAGGGTTCTTAAATAAAAATAATGTAAACATCCAACACATAGGGGGGCGGCAATGAGGTATTTAATGGAAAAACATGGAAAACAATAAAAAAAAAGTTAAAAAAGGAAGGGATCCTCACCTTGGGATGATTAAATGGAGGCTGATGGACTTTAGTGTTGAGAGAGGGTTGTGAAAGGAGAGAAGATGATGTGTTGGTTGACCCGCCCTATGGGGTATTTATAGATTTTTTTATGCTTTGTTTCCTTTAGAGTTCTGATTTAATCGAAACTCTATTAATTAATTAGAGATAAATCAAAGAGGGGGGCGATTTTCCTAGGAAGTTCTAACCTATCAAAAACTCTAATTAACTAAACCTAATTGACTCCTAATTAAACTTTGAAAAATCTCAAATGTGGTGCCACCTATGTGGGCCCATATTTGGTTTTTAAACCCCTAAAAATGAGCTTAAAATACCAAAGCAAAAATGGAGTTTTAAAATCAACTATATTTTGACTTTTTCAAACTTTTAACTTAAGTAAAACACTAACTAAACCTAAACTAACCTAAACACCTTTAAATGTGGTGCCACCTAATATGGGTCCCATTTGATTTTCAAAAAAATAATTTTAAATAAAAGGAAAAATAAAGGGGTTAAAAATAATATTTTCAAAAAGCTTCAGAAAGATACCTAGATCCACTAATATTTTTGGTATTTTTGAAATATGAAAATGGAATGAAATTGAATAACAATTAAAATTAGGGTTTGGCACCCCTGCAGGGTAGGCTCCACTTAAAGAAAGTTATAAAAAATGGAAATTAAATTGAAAATCAGGTTTAAAACGGATCCAGATCCTTTTTCTAAGGAAAATACTTTGAAATAAAGCAATATAAAGCCCTAAGGGTTGGCCAAATGACAAATGTTGATTCAAAACCCAGGTTTTTGAAATTGATTTCGAAAGACGTGTTTTAAAATCGAATATGGATTTGATCTTTTGAAAACAAGAGTGCTGGATCTCGAGAATGACATACAATGACATGAAATGCAATAAAATGATATAAAATGACATGAAATGATATGCAAAACACAAACCCTGGATGAGGGATTTGAAGTCCCGGACCCCTGGTAGAGACAAGGAATTGGAAATTCCTGTTTGAGGATGAAAATTGATAAATAAACATCAGATCCAATCCGAATGTAAATTGGGTCTCGGATATAACTAAAATTTTCAGGAAGGGTATTGATCAGAGTCTGGATTGGCAATTGTACCAGCTTGAAAGATTGATAGAACAAAATTTTTGAATGGAAATGCACGTGAAATGATTTTGCCCCTGCAGGGCAAAAATGACACTCAAGGAGTGAGGTTTACACTAACTAAAACTAGACAGAACTGGTTTGAACTGGATTTTAAGATTTCTAAACTTAGAGGAACTAAAAAGACATTGACTCGACTAAACTCATAGACTGGATGATCAAGAAATGACCCAATTCTCAGAGAAATGGTGAGAAATGAGCACTGGAGTGAAGTGGGTGACGAGACTGCACTATGTTTGAACTAAAATGAAGGTCAATTATACTGAGATGAACTAAATCTGGAGCTCAAACACTAACTGGGCCAACTGGACTTAGCTCAGTTTCAGCTGAAATGGGCTAAAATGAACTCCTACAGTATGAGAAATGACTTTGAACTGAAATCGAGCCACTTGAACTCCTGGTGAGCTCAAGTTAAACACAAAGGAGCAGGATTAACTAGACTTGACTGACTCGAAGACAATTGGCTTGGATTTAAGCTAGAAATAAGCTCATTTCTCAAGAAATATACTAATTTTAGCCAAAATGGTCAGAAATAAACAATATTTGATCATTATGAGCTTAGGGGAGCTAGAAATGACTGGCATTCTAACTCTGCTAAACTTAAAAATGAGCTTGGTTAACTATGACTGACTGAGATCTAAGGTGATTTAGGGGTAAAATGATAATTTTACTAATAAAAAGGCGAAATGACACCTAAACTAGGACAAACTTAGGGTTAGACTTCTAAGGGGATTGTCATCTGCTGAAAGAGGGTGTTTGAAGATGAATGAGAAAAATTTGGGGTGTTTACTCCTGCACGACCTTGGTATCACTACTACTTGCTTGTACTGCATTGACCTGTCCATCATCCTTCACGAGATGCTTTGGAGATTGCCTTGCAATATGCCTATCACCACAGAACCAACAAGTCACAACCCATCATTTGTTGTCGTTGTTATACTTTTTGAAATTATGCTTCTTGTCAGAGTGGTGTTGGGTCGATGCCTCACCCTTGTTGTCGTGTCGATTATCTTTCTTGCCTCCGTGCTTCGACTTCTTCTCGACCTTGTTCGATGGAGTGAAGGTCTTGCGCTGAGTATCCACTAAGCACTCGACTGACACATATGCATCTTCCAAAGTCTTAGGATTGCTCC
The DNA here is from genome assembly GCF_984573655.1 of Nuphar pumila. Taxonomy (NCBI): domain Eukaryota; kingdom Viridiplantae; phylum Streptophyta; class Magnoliopsida; order Nymphaeales; family Nymphaeaceae; genus Nuphar; species Nuphar pumila. The sequence goes on along the minus strand of NC_143264.1, from coordinate 235,620 downwards.
TTTCCACTTCAGACTATGCCCACGACTGTAGTCCCACAATAAATCAGTTGAGTCTATCTTCATCTGGCATATTGGGTACGTCCAACATGAGCTTCTAGAACATCTTGATGTAATCTAACAAGGCTCCAGTGTGCTTTAATTCTGACACTATCCGATATGCTTGTTGTTGTATATTCTACAACATAAAGTACTTTCATAGCTCAGTTTTGAAGGCCTCAAAAGTATCAATGACGCAATGCCCTCTTTCCATGTTGCTACATTTTCTTCTCCACCTGGCCATAGCATCTCCATTGAGCATAGCTACTGCATCCTTCACCCTGAGGCCCTTGGCCAGTACATTCTGAATATTCAGATAATCTTTCATCTGGAACAGAAAATTTTCTATGGCCTTGTTGTCTCTGGAACCATTGAACTTTGCTGACCTTGGCACATCTATCTTTGATGGCCTATCACCAATTTCATCATTTGGGGTCACTATCCGCTGCAACATATGGTTCTTCAACTGAAGTTCTCCTACTTCAATCTGCAAGGCAGTTATTATCGTAGTCAGCGACGTAACCTGCCCCATCATCAAGTTCACCTCCTCTTGCAGGCTTGTTACTCATCATCCAATCCTCTGAACGACTCCAATACGCATGAAATCGCTTCATTATGCGAACTCACATCAGCCACCAGTCTATTGACAATCTCGACCATCTGCTTATGGCCTCGATGTAAACTCATCTCCTCGGTCTCGGTGACTGCCTTACCTTTGGTGCTACGCAAATTGTATTGGGGCACCATGATGTCTTGCTCACAAATCGTGGTTTGTCGGCGCATCTCTCGACACTGACTCCAGAGTCCCTTCCCCAACTCGAGAATGGGCTCTGGTACCACTTGTCATGAGCCTATTTTTTCAACAGGCCAGTGCGGCATGACGGTCCTTCTTTACCGTCGCAAGCCTATCTGGTTGCTCGCTTGCCGCTGCGGAAGCTTTAAGTATATAGAGTGCAAGAAAGCAAAAGAGAAGAGAAGGAGAGAAATTGCAATCACTTGAAGGTAATCAGAACGAGCATGAACAAAGAAAGCTCAACGCATTTGCATTCATTCACTATTTTGATCGAAGGCTCATTACAGTTCAGATCTACAGGCTAACCCTTCAGGGTATTGATCAACCTGAACCAAAGTGCAAGGGTGGACCGAAGAAAGTTAAAAGTGACTCAACACTTACATCATAACTCAACCAAAGCAAAATAGACTTTAGACACAACTATACAAAGTAGGTCACAAGGGAACAAAGAGAGTACTTAAACAAGAGAGCTAGGTATACAAACTTAAGAGTGGAGGGGTTGGTTGGTGGGCTGCTCCAAGTGGCAGCCCATCCAGCCAGCTGCCCCTAGTGAAAGTACTCATATGTCCTTGGCATGTGGGTTGATTTTCCAAATGCCCAAAAAATATAAAAAATGCCCTTAGCTACTTTTAAAACCCCAAAAATCAACCCTTAATCCTAAATGTTTATTTTAAGTAGGCTTGGGTTTTGGATCTAAGTTGGATCTGGACTAGATCCAATTCAGGTCCAACTGAGTTTCACTTTTGGTTGGCTTTTAGTTGGAACCTAGTTTCACTAACTAGGTTCTAATATAGTTAGTGTAACTAGATCCAAGGTTATCCTTTTAAATTATGAAATTCTCACATAAATCTCTAAAAGAAAAAAAGTTTATAAATATGCTATTAAATCAAATGTTAATGACATGCATGTCCCTAAGTCGATCAACACATTTTGAACTCATCTCAACTCTGTTTTGGACAAAATAAAAACTGTTCTTGAAATTTTGATGCAAATGTGATCACGTGTTTGAAAATCATAAAATAAGCCTAAAAAATTATGATTTTACCCTTAACCATCTTTCTATACATGTAACTGATTATTATTTTTCAAAAAATCATAGTAAATATGCCCTAACATAAAAATTTAACTAATGGGGTGTCCACCTTATTATTAAAAAAAAACCTTGTTTATTTGTTTAAAGGTACAAGAAATTTTGGTTGTTACAAGTACTTCACTCACACAATCTCTAGTGAGTATGAGTCACACTCAAGAGAAGAACTCAAAGGTATCGACTTAGCTCAAACTAGGGTCAATTTACATACCAAAGAGCACATACATGTATATAAGGAACTCAAGAGGAGTCGACCCTACAATCCCAAGAGTCGACCCTCAGAAACAGACCTAACATCAATAGACAAAAAAAGAGTCGACACTTGAAAATACAGAACATCCATTACATAAGAGGAGTCGGCCCTCCCAACACAGGGGTTGACTCTTAGAATAAAAAAATCATAACTATATTACAAAAGGAGTCAACTCCTCCAATATAAGGGTCGACCCTCAAGTACCTCACACACCAAGCTCATAAACTCATGCCATGTTGACTTATATGCATGAATATTTTATTAAATCTTTTATTTAATTTATGTTACTTTATATGAGATGCTTAACATACATTTTTGCTACGATCCTATTTTATATCTAAGGAGCATCACTCTTGCACCAGAGATCAGGACCCTTTGTCAAGGCGTCCCTATCCTTGGAACCCAAAATACGAAAACTTTATCCCTTTCTGAAGTTAATGTAGTGCACTATGAGGCATACTATAGCAGCTCCACCTCTGCCTCGAGTATCGAGGTCTCGGTCCCCTAATTCTCGTGGCTAGGGATGGTTCATAATTGACCAACTAGGGTTACACGCTTTGCCATAAGGTTAGTGCTAATGATCATTAATCTTTGACAAGCATGCTCATGCCACATATTTTGACAAGCACAAACCAATCTTTTAGTGAAGTTTATTTATAATTATTAATTTTTTATTTATCACATAACCTCTCAATGCATTTATGCATGAACTAGATCCCTCTTGGACCAACTGAAATCAAAATGATGTCTTATTGCATAAAGACTAATAAATAAACTAATATTGGTACTGCCAATGCATACATGATTGTTTGAGTTTGATTCCATCAAATTTCAGGCTTAATAGCCCAAGCCCAGACTCAAAAATACCAAGAAAACCCATTTGAGAAACTCAAGAGTCGACTCTTAATGTTCGGGAGTCGACTCCATACATGCAGGAGTAATTCGTTGCTCACAGGGGTCTACTCTTGCAATGCAAGGGTCGACTCTTGCAATGCAAGGGGTTGACTCTCTATTTTTAAGAGTTGACTCCTGAGTTGTAGGGGTCGACTCTCAGGATATCAAGGTTGACCCTGCGATGTAGGGGTAGCTTTTCTAAAAAATGAGGGTCGATCCTTGGGCCCTGATAAGTAGGGAGTCGACTCTTGTGTTCAGACAAGAAAAAAACATTCCAAAAACTCTATTTTTCGTCAATTAAAAACACAAAACTTTGTTTATAAATACATACAAAGTATACAAACAGTTCAATGTGCAAAGTAACATGCAAACCTACATGATTTCAGCATGCATATAGAACCCACAACGGTTCATCCTTTCAGAAATAGTTCAACAACAAAATCTTAATAAAAACAATAGCTCACGCATGCAATTCATGCTCAAATTTCATTCTTTACACAAGGAATCAAAACTACACAACATAAGGTTTCCAAAAACATGATGAAAACCACATTTTGAGTCATGTTAAACATAAAACATACAATTTTCTCCAAAAACCTTCCTAGAAATATATGGTTGCAAATTCATCTGCATGCTACGTACTTCTTAGAGGTCATGGGGGTATGACACTGTGCCTTTTTTATTGAGTAAAAATACCAAAATACACTAAAAAAACTATTCAAGTTCAGCCCAAATTCGTAGGGTATGAAAACTCCTTCAAATATTGGATTTAATGAATTCAACCCCTCCTCTTGCCACAATCTCAACAAAGGCATGAGGGGGGAAAAAGATGGAGGTAAGTGACAGGAAGTAAAGGCGAATGTGTTTGCAGTGTGGTAGTGAAGAAAAAAAATGGTAGAGAGAAGAAAAGTTTATCTGTAATGAGTTATTAAATTAATTTTAAAGAAAACTCTTATATAGGTTAAAACACATTCAGTCGGTGGAGGCTGAGCTGTTCCTTTTTAATGACAGTTGAACCTACAATATTACCTATTTACTCTAATAAAAAACAAATTTTCAATTTTAACCTTCTTTAACCGTTTTTGCCTTTTTTGGCAAACTTAATTACAAGACTACCATTTTCTATAAAACCGACATCTTTTAAAAATTCCTTCTTTATCCTTAGAACAATAATATCCTAACTATGTGTTAGGAATATTGGGCATATGCCTTGCCCAAAAAAGCACAATCTTTTCCAAAAATAATGATTATGCCTTGGAATTTAAATAGTGTCCATCCAAACCCGAATTTTGACTGATTTGAGATCCAAAATCATGATAAACAAATATTTTATCGCATACAAGACATTTGTAACCCCAAAAACTCGCAATTAACTGAAAATGTATCTATCTTTAATGTTCAGAAAAAGTCGGGATGTTAAAGTGTATACGAGCTCTATGAAGCTCATCCAAATCTGAGTTGGAGCTTGGCACATTGCCTAGCGGACCTCGAACAGCCTAATCTCGGGGTTTGGCTTCCTTCGGATCTGCTGTTCTACCCCTACCTTAGCTAGTTGTTCTTGTTGGACATTTTGGGTTTTCGGGTCCAACCCACAGTCTGACCCGGTTTGACACCCTGTTAGTGGGTCACGTAAGTGACTGAATAATGGAGGTAGTGGGTGGGAGTTACGTGAATGTGGAGAGACCACATTCACGTAACTGCCCAATTCTCCATTATATAAAGAGGTTTGGGGTTATGAAAATGATGAGAGTTCGTAACATTTCCCTACCAAAATATTGTTCTGCATTCAGACGCAGCGGAATGGGTCCTGCTCACCGTCTACATTAGGCTTGGGCTCATTGAGGGCGTCGACCGGCTGAGGAGAACGCCGAACTGCCTACACGGACAATGGCGAATCCAGGTATGCTCCCTGTCTTGTTTGTTTTACAGGGTTTCGCCCAACAATGGGATATGGGCCCACTGCTACGCATTTCCGCTGCACGTGGCCGTGTAGGCAATTTCGACGATTTGGCGTCGGTGGAGTCATCGTGGGGCGACAACCATCGATTATCAGCAGACTGTCGCCATGGGGCGACAGTCTTCACCGGCAAATGTCACCGGAAAAGGGCGACGTAACTTTCCCGTTTTTCACGGTTTCAGGCAAAACTCATAAAAAAAATTGTGCGTTTTATACCTGTGGCCGTTGGGCTGCAGGGAGGTTTTGTTGTCGCCGGGATCATCGCCGGAGCCGTCGGGTTGGCCGGCGTCTTGACTTTTTGCCGGAAAGCTGCAGGTGACAGCGGCGGTCTTGCCGGTGCCACGGATCACCCACCCCATCGCCGGAGGAACCTGCAAAACCAGCGATGACAATAAAATAAAAAATAAAATATAAAACCCTTACCAGTCGCTGGGGAGGGGGTGGGTTTTCGTCGTGGGTTTTCGCCGTGGAGGGGCAGCCACTAGCCAGCGGCATCCTTGCTGATGTCGTCGGGGCTGCCGCCGGACTGGCAGGCACTGCCATGCCCTTTAGCCATCGGCTCAACCTCCATCGTCGCCGTGGGGCGACGTCGTCTGACGAGGAGGGGGGCTGTCGCCGGACCGGCGTCACCGTGGGATGACACAGGTCGCCGGCAACCGGCGCCGGTCGCCGTGACGGCGACATGGGTCGCCGTGGAACTGAAAAGGGTGGAAACCGAAAACCCCCTTTTCGGCTTCCTTAAAACTAAAACAGAAACCATCGGGTTTCTGTTTAAGTTTTAAAATCGGACCGGATCGGGTCCGGCGAGGCGACCCGTGGATAGACCCGATCCAAACCCTTTTGGGTGGATCGGGTCTGCACTTTTACTTTTTGGATCTGACCCGGACCCATAAAGGTATTGGGTCTGGGTCTGATCCGGAAAGGATCGGGTCCGATCCGGGACCATTAAGGACCGGGTCAGACCTGGATCCGGTTTAATCCGGGTCGTACCCAGTATTCGGTTTGGACCGAGTCATACCCGAATCCATGTAGGACCGGGTCATACCCGGGTCCATGTTGTACCGGGTCGAACCCGGTATCCGGTTTGGACCGGGTCATACCCGGATCCATGTAGGACCGGGTCATACACGGGTCCATGTTGTACCGGGTCGAACCTGGTATCCAGTTTGGACCGGGTCATACCCGGATCCATGTAGGACCGGGTCATACTCGGGTCCATGTTGGACCGGGTCATACCCGGTATCCGTTTTGGACCGGGTCCGACCCGGGTCTGTTTTGGACCGGGGCTGACCCGGGCCTGTTTAAGACCGGGTCTAACCCGGGTTCTGTTCGGGTCGGGTCTGATCCGTATTAAGTATGGGTCGAGTCAGACCCAGATCCCATTTAAAAATGGGTTAGATCCATAAGAAACAGGATCCAAACACTATTGAGACTGAATCGGATCAGGAACCTGATCCGACCTTTTCCGGAACTGGTTTGGAGCCGTTTTTGACTGGTTCTTTCCAGTTTCTCACCGGTTCCGAGATGCTGAGACTCTGTTTTCATAAATATAAAGAAATACAGGGATTTTGGCATACAGTTATAGGGTTTTATGAACTTTTGTTCATATTAAGTATCGGTTTATAAGATTCAGAACTGGTTCAGACCCTTAGATGACCGGTTCGGGGCAGTTTCAGACCGATTTAGAGTGTTTTTTAGACCGGTTCCTACATGTGGACCCTGGGTTTTACCCATATGAGCATGCTTTTGTTATTTTTCATGCTTTATAAAGTATTTATTTTGAATAATGCATGACTTATGCATGTTAATTCATGTATTTAGCGTTGGTTAAGTTATGCATGATGATTTTAAGCATGAATTGTGACTAAATTTATGACAATTAGTTTATGCATTTTTTGTTGTAGTATGAACTGATATTATGTCATGAATATACATGCATTAAAATGTGTGCATAGGTGTGCTCTATAATACGAATAAGTTTTTTCGGTAAAAGATTTTGATTAACCGATTCATGTAATCACCAAAGTGATTTGAGTCGTGTTAATTAAAGATTCTTTGGACCGTATTAAGATTCATAATTATGATTGTGTGTGAATTTATGAAACATCGATTCTACCCAAAGGTAGGTCGTTGTGTTCCAAATTTACACAGGGTGTGATAGTAGATATGCATTCCAGCCCATGAAGCATGTTTGTACCCAAAGGTACAGTGCTGAATTGCCTCTGGATTCATGATCTACTAGTTTCACCAACTGAAGTCAATTCCTTGAGAATTGAAGAGACGAAGCAATTATGAGTATTGTCGTTTTCACCAAAAGTGAAACGATAACGGCTTAACTATGCTTGTCTCAGAAAAGGTGAAAATAAAGGGTCTCACTTTTACCTTTTCAACATGAGTCTCGTTTGAGCAATAATAGTAATGTCTTTCCATTTTTCGTTCCTTTGATTTATCAGGTTCCTTCCATATCGACGGTTCTAGTAGTATCCCTATCTTAGACGGATCAAATTTTTTTGATTGGAAAGAAATTGTGTTATTCACTTTGGGCTATATGGATTTAGATCTGGCTCTTAGAATTGACGAACCTCCCACTCTTAATGAGCAGAGCACAGCTGATCAGAAGGTTGCCTCTGAGAAGTGGGAGCGCTCGAACAGACTTAGCCTGTTGCTTTTGCAATCTCGGGTGGCTAAGAACATTCGAGGCGCAATTCCTCATTATAGGACGGTGAAGGAATTTCTGGGAGCCATTGAGGCTCAATTCGTCACTTCTAATAAGGCAAGGGCCAGTACCCTCATGTCCAAATTAGTGTCTATGAAATATGCTGGTGACAGTTACATCCGACAGCACATTTTGGAAATGAGGAATATTGCGACTCAACTGAATGACATGAAGTTCGCCATCTCTGACTCGTTTTTAGTCCATCTGATCTTAACCTCGTTACCTACTGAGTATGGACCCTTTAAAATCTCCTACAACACACATAATGATGAGTGGTCTTTTAATGACCTTTTGAGTAAGTGTGTTGAGGAAGATGAGAGATTGAAGGGTGAGAGGGTGCCAAGTGCACATATGGCCTCTCATAAGGATAAACAGAGGTCGAGGCCAAAGAAAAGCTCCTTCAAAAGGAAGAATCAGAAGAGAACCACTGGGGAGAGTTCAAACTCTCAGGCGAAAGCCAAAACCCAGTTAGGTGGTCCTTCTATAAAGTGTTTCTTCTGCAAAAAGAAGGGGCATAAGAAGGTGGACTGTTTGAAGTTCAAGAAATGGCTCGAAAATAAAGGTAATAAGTCATTTGTTTCTCATGAGTGCAATCTAATTCATGTTCCATTGCATAGTTGGTGGATTGATTCTGGTGTCACGATGCACATTGTCAACTCTTTGCAGGCATTTCTGAACAAAAGGAAACCAACGGAGCATGAAAGAAGCATCTTCTCAGGAAATAAGATGCGTTCACATGTCAAGAGCGTTGGGACCTGCAAAATTGTGTTGGAGTCGGGATTCATGTTGGATTTGGTCGATACATTTTATGTTTCATCTTATAGTCGGAGCCTAATTTCAATTTCAAAACTTGATAAGTTTGATTTTGTGTTCAAATTTGAAAAATCTGAACTTATTATTATGAAAAATTCAATGAATATAGGTTCTGCATATATGTGTGATGGTTTGTATCGATTAAGAACCAAACTCCAAATTCAGGAATCTCACTCCGTTGAGAACACAATGATTGGCAATAAACGTGGTCTAAAGGATGATCAATCCTATTTGCTTTGGCATCGGAGATTAGGACATATCTCGAAAGAGAGAGTCCAAAGACTCGTAAAAGAGGGAATCCTTGGATCCCTTGATTTTACGAATATAGAGCCATGTGTTGACTGCATAAAGGCCAAGCAGTCTAACACATATAAGAAAGATGTCAAACGCAGCAATGGAAAGTTAGAAATAGTGCATACGGATGTCTGCGGCCCTTTTTCACCGTGTTTTACGGGTGAAAAGTATTTTGTCACCTTTATAGACGATTACTCACGGTATATGTATCTCTACTTATTATCTGAAAAATCTGAAGTCTTTCAGGTTTTTAAGGACTTCAAGAAAGAAGTAGAGAAACAAATCGGTGAAGTTATTAAGGTTGTCAGGTCAGATAGAGGTGGCGAATATTATGGTCATTTCACTGAGATGGGACAAAAGGAATGTCCATTAGCGCGGTTTCTAAAAGAGGAAGGCATTGTACCTCAGTATACCATGCCTGGTAGTGCTTACCAGAATGGTGTAGCTGAAAGGAAAAACCGTACGCTTAAAGAAATGGTTTGAGCGATGTTGAATCACTCAAACCTTCCTTTAACCTTGTGGGGTGAAGCTCTTAGGACTGCAGTGCATATTTTGAATAAGGTTCCTACGAAGGCTGTTCAAAAGACTCCTTACAAGTTATGGACAGGTAGAAAACCTTCTTTATCATATATGCACATATGGGGATGTCCAGCAGAAGCTAAATTGTATAACCCACATATAAAAGCTTTTGATCCTAGGACAACTAGTGGTTTCTTCATTGGTTATCCAGAAAGATCGAAAGGCTTTAGGTTTTATTGTCCATCTCATACACCACATATAGTGGAAACAGATAAAGCAAGATTTCTTGAAAATGGTTTTGTTGGGATAGATACATCTCAAAATATTGATTTTGAGGAAATGCAGGATTCAGGTTCTACACCTGCTGAGGATAATGACCCGATTTTCTCTATCATTGTTCCTTTGAGTAATGTAAGAGAAAGTCTAGTCAATGAACATTAATCCCAACTAGATCTGGTTGTTGATGAGGATATACAACAACAACAGGATACAAAGGCTCATTTTGAACCACCTGTAGCACCTGTATGGAGGTCCACCAGAATTAGGAAATCTGCTATCCATCCGGACTATGTGGTGTATTTACAAGAGTCAAATGATTTCATAGACATTGATGAAGATCCCTTCACATTTGCAGAAGCCATTGAAAGTGAAAGATCAACACATTGGATCAATGCCATGAAAGAAGAGCTTGACTCTATGGCAAAGAACCAAGTGTGGGATCTTGTACCTAGACCTGATGGAGTTAGACCTGTTGGTTGTAAATGGGTTTACAAAACCAAAACAGACTCTAAAGGTCATGTGGAGAGGTACAAGGCTAGGCTTGTTGCAAAAGGTTTCACACAGATAGAGGGCATTGATTATAATGAGACTTTTTCTCCTGTCTCAACTAAAGAATCATTAAGAATAATCATGGCCCTCGTAGCTCATTTTGATTTAGAGCTACATCAGATGGATGTGAAAACTGCCTTCCTGAATGGGGATTTGGATGAGGAGGTATACATGCAACAACCTCCTGGTTTCAGTATAGATGACTCAAATAACTTAGTTTGGAAATTGAATAAGTCAATTTATGGACTTAAACAGGCCTCCCGCCAGTGGTATAAGAAGTTCAATCAGGTAATAATGAACTTTGGATTCACTGAAAACATTGTTGATCAGTGTATTTACATTAAGACTAGTGGGAGTAAGTTCATAATTTTGGTTTTATATGTTGACGATATTCTTCTTGCAACTGATGATTTGAGTCTTTTACATGAAACAAAAGATTTTCTTTCCTCTCATTTCGATATGAAAGACATGGGTGAGGCCACTTATGTCCTTGGAATCGAGATCCGTCGTAACAGAACTAAGGGTGTCCTTGGCCTATCTCAGAAATCCTATATCCTTAAAGTTCTTAAAAGATATGGGATGGAGAATTGTTCTCCTAGTTCGGCACCTATAGTGAAAGGGGATAAATTGAGCTTGAAGGATTGTCCTCAGGATGATATTGCGAAGGCTCAGATGGATGTTGTCCCATATACTTCAGCAGTTGGGAGTTTACAATATGCGCAGACCTGCACTCGACCTGATATAGCATTTGTTGTGGGAATGCTTGGTAGATATCAGTCAAATCCAGGCATTGCGCACTGGAAGGCAGCGAAGAAGGTCATGCGCTATTTACAAGGAACGAAAGACTATATGTTGACCTACAGGAAAGCTGACCACCTAGAGGTCGTTGGATACTCTGATGCGAACTTAGGAGGGTGTATTGACAGTAGAAAATCCACTATTGGATACATTTTCCTTCTAGCGGGTGGTGTTGTCTCATGGAGAAGCGGAAAGCAGTCTACCACTGCTGCTCATACCATGGAGGCAGAATTTATTGCTCTATACGAGACTTCGTCACAGGCCATTTGGATAAGAAACTTCATTATGGGTCTTGGTATAGTGGACTCTATTGAGAGACTACTAAAGATCTTTTGTGATAATGAAGCAGCCGTGTCCTTTTCAAATAACAACAAGAGCTCAACATCGTGTCGACACATGCAGCTAAAATATTTTGTTGTTAAAAAAAGGATTGAGAATCATCTGGTATGTATTGATACAATTGGGACAAAGGAAATGACTGCGGATCCCCTTACTAAAGGGCTAGCACCGGGATTGTATTCCCAACATGTAAAGGGGATGGGTCTTTTTTATTCCTTCTAATGTATGACAATACATTATGTAATCACATTTGTGTTTATGTTTTGATTCTCTAAGGTTTTGAGTTATTGTTAATTTTGCATAAAGAATCTCTCATATGGGTTAGAGAGAATAGCAGAATAACAATATTAAAGGACCAATAGAATAAGTGAGAGACCAACCTATTCATACAGGTAATTTATTTACATGCCTAAGCACTGAAGGTGAATTGTAGTGTAGTACAAGGAAATATGATATTTCATAAAGGGGTGTTCATATCCTTGACTCATACGATTCATCCTTGTGATAAAGGGTGGCATGTGAACCCACATGAAGAATTAAATCGAGATAACGGTATACACCTCGATTTAGTACACTTTTGGTGTCAATGGGTCAAGTGGGAGAATGTTGGACATTTTGGGTTTTCGGGTCCAACCCACAGTCTGACCCGGTTTGACACCCTGTTAGTGGGTCACGTAAGTGACTGAATAATGGAGGTAGTTTGTGGGAGTTACGTGAATGTGGAGAGACCACATTCACGTAACTGCCCAATTCTCCATTATATAAAGAGGTTTGGGGTTACGAAAATGATGAGAGTTCGTAACATTTCCCTACCAAAATATTGTTCTGCATTCAGGCGCAGCGGAACGGGTCCTGCTCACCGTCGACATTAGGCCTGGGCTCATTGAGGGCATCGACCGGCTGAGGAGAACGCCGAACTGCCTACACGGACAATGGCGAATCCAGGTACGCTCCCTATCTTGTTTGTTTTACAGGGTTTCGCCCAACAGTTCTCCCCAAATACAACTTTATGCTGAACCTTCAATACGTATGACCAGCCATGACGGAGCTGGATGACCTCAATGGTCAAACTCGAGCAGCTGTTTCCACCTTGTCGACCGCGCATTGGCAACTATAAATTCAGCAGTGGGACAGGTTATGGATAAAACTAATGCCATTTGGTTCCACTCATCCCCTATGTCACCCCATGTTCGTACCTCTGGGATTTTACAGATGAAGTTGTTTTGTGACCTCTAATAAAAAATGAACCCTTGGATTGTACTTTTCTTAAAAAGAAAATATGATTTTTTAAATCATAAATTTTTGTGTTTGTTCAACCGTTGATTTTTTTAATTACCTAAAAAACTTACAAACAAGTCAAATTCGGGCAATTCAAATGTTGATATTCACTAAATGGACAATGTAGATTGATCGAAACAGCTTGCGTGAATGAAATCCAAAAGAGGGTATAAAGACGGATGGATTAGGAGTGAGTGAAGCAGGACTCAAACTAATGGCCAGCTTGCTGAACCCTTGCAACAGTGGCGACCGACATGTGTTAGGTTGCTGACAGAGATCAGGCACCAAACTGAGAGGGCGTAGGTTGCAGATGGCGTTAACTTTAAACCGATCGATCGAACTGGACGCATGATAGCGCGCAATCTATCCGTGAGCCGTGGGCCGTTTTCCATCGTATACTTGAAGCAGACCTAGTGATGTACAACTGCAACCCCCAAGAAGTCGATCGATTAGTCTCTGAGCAGGCCAACCTCAGAAGACATCCACGAACAGGGGAGATTAAAAATCGAATGCACTAGAAAGCAAAATCATGTGTTTCAGCAGACGATCGATAGAGGATGAATGAATATAACAGCGAGGGAGCACAACAAGATCATCAAATAACTCGGCGCTGCGCAGAGTTGGCAGCTATGTCAATTACCCGTCTTGATTGTGGTTGAGAGAGAGAGAGAGAGAGGGCATATATTTTGGTTGCTTGCGGTAGGAGACACCTGCAAAAAGAAACACTTCTTGAGTGAATATTCAATTTCGAGAAACACCCGATTGTCGACCGGGGTGGTGGGGGACTGAAGGAAGCAGATCAGGTCATGCTGAACATGAGCTTTTTTGCTCATGCGTTTTGTATTTTGAAAAGTTAAAAAGTCGGGCCACGATGTTGGCATGAGAAAAAAACTCATGTTCAGCATGACTGCTTCGGGGACTGAGATGGGGGGAGGGTCGGATGGACGGGTTCATTTTCTCTCACTATTTCCGAAAAATGCCATCTCCGAATCATCATATCTCCTCTGCACAGACGGACGGGCACAAAGTTTAAGGGCCAATGCGTATCGTATAAGGCCCCCCTTCATCTAAAATGCAAGTCTCTCTATTCCTGTTCTTCTCTAAAGTGGGCCCATGAGAATCGTTTTCTATATCCCTCTCGAACGTACCGAGCGTGTCGGGTTTCTGCATTGACACCCCTACTTATGACAATCCCAATAAGCAACAACGAGCTAACACTCTTTGGTTTTCTAGGTCATTTTTTTCTTTTCTTTTCTTTTTTTATTTGGATTTACCCCTTGAATTGGTTTCTCTCTCCCTTCTGCACCTTGCGGGGCCCCTCTTCCGATTTGATGATCAGAAGAAACGAGGGAAGATCAGGTGAAACGTGATTGCACATTTTTAATTCATCCATTGTTTGCTGTTGGGCCTCACAGATGACGGGTGATTAGGTGTAGCAACACGCAAAAAAGTGTACAATCAAATTACATTGCCCGTGATCCTCCCACAGAAGAAACGGGGAGGAAAAGACACGGTTGATATCCCGGTGCGGATTTGTAAGCGCAGAAGCAAACGACGGGACGATGACGATGGAAATAAAATTGACCAAAGTTGTTAGGTTACATGTATCATTTTCATACGATCAAGGGACAGATTCTTTGGTGCTCACTTTTTACTTTCTTACACCCTTTTCATTTTTTTATCTATCTTTTCTTTCTTCGAGCAAATCACGCCATCGAGGTGCAACAGTCTGACACCCTTCTTTTCATTTTGTTTTTCTCATTTGTCTTTTAGTTGAACTCATGACATGCACAATTTGCCCTTCTGAAGCTTTTTTTTCTTTCTTTCTTTTTAATCACACGCTCTCTCTCTTTGTTCCTTCGCTCCCACTTTCCCATTTAACGAAAATGACCCGGGTTAAATCGTTTATTCTTTTTTTTTTTCCAATACCAAGAGAAATATCTCGTGTTTTCTGCACGTGAAAATGAAGTAGCCCGCACATTGTCGCTGAAGAATGAGTCATGAAGCAGTGCATGCAGAAATCAACGAGGATGCTTAACGAAAAGCAACAAGAAACAAGTTGGCTTTCTCTATTGACCACCAAAGTATTAACAGACAACAAAACGCATGCATGCACAAACTCACACATCTTATTCCCTGCTTTATCCTTCTTACAAGAAACAATAGAATCGCTACCTCCACCCCCATACTGATCATTATTGAGCTAAATGGCGTTGAGAGAGAGAGAGAGACTCCCGTTTAATGAGGGGTAGGACGACACCCTTTTTCTCCACTCTACTTGATCGCTAAGCTCTCCATCAAATACTTGGGGTTACTAAGGACATTTATTGAAAAGAGGTGGAAGACGAGGTGGTGGCAAAATTAACTCTCGGGCTGGGTTCAATATTGCAATCGCCCAAAGGGTAATGCTTGTAAAGCATGTCCTTGTTGTCTATTGCATTTTGTGCAATTGTTCAAAATTTCTTTCAAAACTTGCAAGTGAATTAATTGATCAGCCTTCCAAATCTTAGTTTGGTCCGGCAAATCTCAAAAAAAAAAAAAAAAAAGATGCACTTGGTGTCATGGGATATCGTTACTAGAACCAAAGAGGAAGTGGTGGGACCCGAGATTTAGGATTCATTTTTAAAAGCACTTGACTTTGAGTTTGATCTTCAAAATCCAAACCGCGCGGAAGTTTGATGTTCTAGAGCTATTTGCCTTAGTTCTTCATGTTTGTGAGCTCGGGTTTGTGGGGCCACTTTTGTAGTGTGTGCGAGTGAAGACTCTTCCACTAAATGCACTACACAATTACAAGGCCTGAGAGGAGAGGGTTGTGTATGTTCGCCCCCGATCATTCACTGAATCCCACGTCCGTGTTCGGGGGATCGAATGAGCGCCACGTATTCATGCACATGGGGCTCGTATTCCCGTGTATGTTGACATAACTTTGCATCGGACTCTGGTGTTGTTGCAAAGACTTAATCACCCTTACTTGCTTTTCTTGCCCTGAAATGACGGTTCAAGGAAATGACAAAAATATCCTCCATTCAAAAGTTGTGAAACGACGGCTGGGAAAAAGGACAAAAAAGTCCGCCTTCCAGAAAGTTTGATGTTAACCATTTAAAGTGGAGACGTTCGCCTGCGCCATCTGCTGTAACAGTGCTCCCATTATCAATGCAAACTTTGCCTTCGTCTCCAGTCGAGCTTTCCGCCTTGTTTTTTATCCTGTTGTACAACACACTGTCGCCTTCTCGTGCCTGCCTTGTGTTACAAGACATTCCATTGTCTTCTCTTCATTTCTGCTGTCGTTAGGCATCATGGAAGAAAGCAATGATTCACAAACATTCCAACCAGTGCCATTAAGGCACCGTGAGTAGCTTTTCATCTCATCATGCTATCGATGAAGAAGGCATGTCGTCTTGTCTGCCATTAAGGCATTGTTTGGTTATTGCAGGTAGATCTTGTTATTACGAAGGTTGGAAACTTATCGATATTTGTAAGACGCTGGGACCTGTTGACAAGAACACTTGTTTGCAGATGCTAGGAAGGGCCTCTACCCCATCAGGTATCCTACAGTCACTCATCATATACATTGTGTCTCAAACCGCTGTATTAGTAACAGACTCTCGTTTTTGTGAGATACATTTTTGTTAGTTAATATCGATTTGTTTGCTATTATGTTCAAGTTCTTCCTTATCGATTTGTAATTTATTGTGCGATATATTTATCGACCTTTTAGATAGTATGTTTTTGTATCGTCGAGTTATAAGTTATAAGTACTGAACTGCCGTATCGATTTTCAATATCTGACAAATCGCTATACATATCGTTTTGTAAGATATTATATGTTTTGTAATATGTATTTGTAAGATATTTGTACACAGACTTTGAAAACGTTTGGGTGCAGAAACACATCTTGACACGCATGGCGGGGCAATTTTCGCATGCATATCGTTGCTCTCTCAGCGACTTCTATTGAACTCGCTTTAGAGCCTCGTGGATATTATGAGAGCGTTATCGTCAACACACATGTACGACATGTTTATTTTATTGGCATGGTAAGCGACACGTCGATGCTCAGCACAAGCAAACATCAAACCGCACTTGCTTTGATACTTTCATTCATTAAATCGTTGCTTTGACTTGCGTAACCCTAGTGGTATCCGTTCTTATATGCATCCTGATTAAATCGTAGTAAACCTATGCCGCTTGCTAACGGAAATTGATATATTGCTTACAAAACATTCCACTGTCTTCTTTTATTTGTCGTTGTTGTTAGGCATTAAGGAAGAAAGCAATGATGCACAAACATTCCAACCAGAAAAAGAGAAGTGGGCATTGGCATATGGAAGACAATACTTTTGTGCAGGTATGATAAGCACACAAAGAGCCGAATCTATGCATGCCACGCTGAAGAAAACCCTGTATTCATGTTTAACAATGTTTCGTTTCATGGAACAATATGAATTATTTGTAGACGGTCTAAGACAGAATGAGCTTGAACAAGACGTGAAATGCTTCAATACACGACCTCTAACTTTTGGCATGAAAATATTGATGCGATCTGCAGCTCTGTATACACTAACTATATTTGAATGGATCAAGAAAGAGGTGTTGCATGTCATGAATTGCAGAATAGAAGAACTGGTGCAAACCGAGAATATGCACAAATACCATATTTTTTGTCAGGGCGAAAAGCATCAGGAAAGGCAAGAAGCGCATGTCACGTACAATGTCGACAACGGAAGGGTAGAATGTCCGTGCAAAATGTATGAATTCAAAGGTATCCTATGCTGTCATGCATTAAAGGTACTCAATCAAGAGAAGATACAAGAAATACCTGAGTCTTACGTAATGCGAAGATGGACGAGACGCGCGAAGATTGAAAAGCTCGTTATGGACAATGCGAGTAAATCTGGTGTTGACGAGAAGTGGCACATAGCCTCCCGTTACCAACAACTGTGTAGGTCATTCATGCATGTTGCTGATTTGGCATCGAGAAGCGAAGAAGGCTATGCATGTGTGAGAAAAGCTGCAACGAAGTTACTTGAAAAAGTGGAGTTAATTCACATTAAGTCTGTTGCAGCGAATGAATACCAACCGAAGATAATGGGATCGAACAACGTAGGTCAAAATCATGTCTCGCTTGACATTCCCGAGAAGTTGCGCCGAAGCGTAAACATTATCTTCAACAAGTCAGTAGTGAACGTTGTTGATTATGATGAACATATTCATGAAGCGCAAGGTATCAAAAGAAAACCTGCCTCTGATCGCAGTCGTCGGAGGGCAAAGGGTGGACTAGAATTGGTTGGCAAGAAAAGGACTAAGAAACAACCAACCTGTAATAAAAAACAACAAAGCCCTTCGAATGAACAGGTATGTAAAACATTATATTGCTTCCCATTGCGTGAAGCTTGTCAAATAGCTAACTCGTGTAATGTCCATCATGCAGCAATACCCTGCAGAAGTACCGGCAAACGTTCAAACCTACATTCCTCCCGACCAGATTTCCGGCAACGATAGCTACAGTTTTACAAGGCTTTTGGTATGTAATCGATGTTGCGAGAAGGTACGCATTTCTTGTGAAACATAATTCAGTGTCTAATATTTTCTCTTTCATGACAGGCTATGATGCAGTCGACAGATAGGTTTGGGACACAGGAATCTCGTGTGGGCTATTAACTTAGTTGTCATGCCTCTTTGCATGACCCGATCTCCACAATGCCGGATTTTTTGAGAGTTTATAGTCGTTTGTCATTGACGACTTGCGGTCCGTGGTTGAATTTGTTCAAATCGATAGATAGCCGGTTTTTGCTTCTGCAGGAAGGCGATTGATGACATCACTGTATGGCGATTTGTGGTTATCGTTGAATAGCGATATGTGGCATCGCAGTGTAGTGATTTGAGGTTATTGTTGGACTGTCAATCTTAGCGTGATGCGAAGGATTGTTCAAGTAAGTTTTTTTGCGGCATTGAGCAAGGTTGCGCTTCACTTTATGATCTAAGTAATCTATAACCTGCGCGATTGACAGCCTACTTAGATCATAAATTAAAGCTCAACCTTGATCAATGCCCTAAAAAAATTACTTGAACAATCCTTCGCATCTCGCTTAGATTGACAGTCGAACAATACCCTCAAATCACTGTGCTGCGATGCCACAGATCGCTATTCAACGATAACCACAAATCGCCATACACTTCATTTCTTCGTAGCTTACACTTCTTCGGCGCCATGCCTGGACGAAGAGAGATCAACCATGGAACAATGAAGGAATTCCGGTGAATTTACCAAGTTTAGTTGGCAAAGCTATGACGTAGCGTCGAGTCAACTTCTTCTCCAGCAAATCTTTCGCGTTCCCGACACCTCCACTTGCCTTTTGAAATCATTATTGTTATCTTGTGAAAAGTTGTATCCATATATTATAAATAAAAGGCTACTCAATGTGTATTTTCTCTTCTTTAATTCATTTGTTAAGAGGTAAGTAAACCTCTTCATCTGGTAAAGGGGGAACTTTGTTCGCTTTAGTAGTGGAAGTGCAAGTGTGAGTGGTACGCCACAATTTCTCACAATCGCTATGTTCAAATTGATAAATAGTGGGTTTTTGCTTCTGCAGGAAGGCGAATGATGACATCACTGTATGGCGATTTGTGGTTATCGTTGAATAGCGATATGTGGCATCGCAGCGTAGAACGTTGTTGATTATTGTTGGACTGTCAATCTTAGCGTGATGCGAAGGATTGTTCAAGTGTGCTGCGATGTGTGGCATCGCAGCGTTGGACTGTCAATCACTGTGATGCGATGCCACAGATCGCTATTCAACGATAACCACAAATCGCCATACACCTCCAGTCAACTTCTTCTCCAGCAAATCTTTCGCGTTCCCGACACCTCCACTTGCCTTTTGAAATCATTATTGTTATCTTGTGAAAAGTTGTATCCATATATTATAAATAAAAGGCTACTCAATGTGTATTTTCCAACGGATACCCATAAATGTTTGAGTTGTCGTACAATATTCATTGATCATGTTGGTTGAGCAGTACATCTTTTAGGTCATAAATAGTCGCACAAGCACTGGAAGGTGTGTTTGTCTTCTACTTCGTGAACCAGCAACAACCAAACCGACGGTTCCTTCATAAACCTGAAGATCCACCCTCGAACATAGAAAATTATAGTCGGTAAGGCAGACGAAGACAACTACACGACCAACAATGGCGAATCATGGGTATATTGTCTACACATAGTCTACATGTTCAGCAAAATCCGTCTCTTTCATGCGTTTTTTGCGATTTGTTTTTGTGTACTATATAATATAATTTAAATATCGGTCGTTGCAATGTCCGCATTCATTTCAGTCGAACATCCACCGACGAAGTTGGGCGAAAACTTAGTCAATCACTTCTGGAGGACATCAACCGAATGCGCAGTGAATTCGCACAATGCAACATGATCAGTAATTTTGTTAGTATGAAACTAGTAGTAGTTGTCTATAAACGTAAGCCATGTGTATGTATGATCAATACAACACCATATTTGCTGCAAACAGACTATATCCGATTTCGTAAATTATATTAAAAGCAACGCACCAAGCTAGACTGTGAGCGTCGTCAGCCCATATTTCATGGTATATCGGTTGTATTTTATGTTGCTTTTCATTATTGATTTAGTCCAATTGATTCGTATGTTAACGTTGGTGTTAGCAATGTTTCTTTCGGTTTGCAGACTATATTACGTCGTTTGCCATACTCCAGTGGATTTCAAGACGGCAAACCTTATTGGGTTAACGGTAATCACTGCAGAGACCTTATGACAAGTGAAAAGGTAAGCAAACAAACCTACAGTGCAATATTACAGCGTAACAGTGGTAACAACATTTTTTCGATCTATTTGCAGATACTGATTCCTACACTCTGGCAGTCTGAAAAGCATTGGGTCTTATACGTGATGGATTTACGCGAAAAACAACTATGGTGTTACAATTCGTTGGAAGTTGACAGTGGTTTACGGCTAGACATTTCCCATCTCGTAAGATTTCATCTATATGAGTATCGTGTAGTGTACTGGGGTCATGAATTTACTTTTGGTCACATTATTCTCAGATCGGTTTTCTCATAGCCATTTTGGGAGTCGATGTCAGCAAGTGGATCTATCGCATGGCATACCATGCTCTTTTACAAGATAATGGCGTTGATTGCGGCATATTTGTAATGAAGTACATTGAAGCGATATACAATGGTGCAGAACCCTGTTTCGACGATGTATGCCATTCCTTGGCCTCTGTTATTGGCAATTAAGGGCATGTCTATTGCTTCTAGTTTACAATCTGTTTTTGCAGGTTGATATACCGGGATTCCATGAAGAACTCTGCAAAAAGTTGACGTCCTTTCTAATTTCGGAGGAGAAACTGACGGAGGCGTCGCGAGGATCTAAAAGGCTTGTAATTGATAAAAGATGTGCGCTCAACCCGCGTGATTGACAGTCGCAGGGTGAGACTGCGATGTGTGCAATGAACAAAGACTTCTAATGTTCGAAATGATAATATTCAACATCGCTATGAAATGTTGTATGTTTAAACATCGCTTTAATGTCGCGTTCGTATTTTACGAATAGTACAAAGCGATACGCTTGGTGGTCTAACGTCAAACTACACTGCTACGACCATGAAAACCTGTGCCAGCATTTAAAAATTGCTTGAATTTTAAACGACGGTTTCTTCAATTATGATCTTACAGACCTATGAAAAAGGTATAGACGGATACGACAACTGCGTCGAAGCCGCCTATGCACTCGATTCAAGAATAAGTCGTGTATGCAGGAATTGTCGATTATGTCGGTTCCTTATTCGCGAAGCAGTGGAACTGTGTGTTGTGTCATTCAAATATTAATGAAACGTCCTATCACCCTCCGTCAGTTTTCGAGTATATACGTCAGTTTCATTAAACCAAAAGCAAATCTTAAATAAAAAAGCACTCCGCATTAATGAAAACAATGTCATGCCAGAGGGCTATTCTGAATGGTAGTCATTTCGAAATAGCCCTCTGGCATATACGTATAATAGAAACTACTAGAACTCTTCTAATTGCTAGGGACATTCCAAAAAAAAATTGGGCCGAAGCTGTTTTAACCTCAAATTAATAAATAGAACTCCATCTTCTTTACAAAATGTTTCCATTTCAAAAACTTTTTAAAATGACTCAATTTTAAAAGACTAAGAATATTTAGTTATAAGTGTTATGTGCTTAATCATAAAAATGTTAAACTATCTCCAAAATCCATTGAATATGTTTTTTTGGGCTATGGTGAAAATAAAAAAGGGCACCGATACTTTGATCCAATAAAAAACAAACTCTATATTTCTAAAAATGTCATCTTTCTTGAAAATAAAGATGGGTTTGATAACAAAGGACCTAAAGAAGAAATTGACTATTCATTTCTATTTGATCTATTGCCAAGACATGATGAGTCTAACTCTATTGATGTGTTTGACTCTTGGATAATAACTCTAGTATCATCCGGTTGTTGTTGAAGTTAGTCATCAACATGAAAGTTTAAATAAAATTGCATCTAATGATATGCATGTGTATACTCGGCGAGGTCAAGGTAACCATCCATGTTCTCTGGACAAGTTCTTTCAAAACATATCCTTAGAGGAATCCCAACTTAAGAGATCTAATCGAATCTCTAGAGATCCTAATAGATTTGTATCATATGACGCATTTTCTCCAAACTTTAGAGCATGTTTAATAACATAAGAGTCATCTCATTATAATGATGTCAAACAATATCATCATTGGAACAAAGCAATGAAAATAGAACTTAATGCCCTTAAGAAAGCCAACACAAGAAATATGCCAGAGGGCTATTACGAATCTTTGGGTCTCAAATAAATCCACAAGTACAACAAATCCGCTTAGACCTCGCTAGGGAGAGGAAGAGGACTTGGCGGAGCTCCTGCTGGCCACCCTCAGCGCGACTGCACCTACTGGGTTACTGTCGAGGAGGACGGCGAGAACGGTGATGGAGGGCCTCGTTAAGTTGTACAGACAGAGCAATCGATAGGTTTCACTTTATAGTATTATCTCTGCCGTTCGTTTTAAACTCAATCAATTTTCCGCATATTTCATCGCGTATTACCGGCATATGTTCCTGCAACAAAACAGGTAATGTGAAACCAATATATAACAGGAATACCCAATAATATCGGATACGAAGCTCATACAGCGTGGAAACAAGGTTGTTCTCCATTGTATATTGCTTCAATATGCTTCATTACGAATATGCCACAATCGACCCCATTACTTTATAACGGAGCATCGTCAGCACAAAGCAACATCCACTCACCAATGTCGACACCCATTTGCCCGTTAAGGAATCCCGCCTGTGAAAAAGGGATAATATATTACAGTCCGGTCCACCTCGAATAGCTACTTCACCTTTGGGTACAAGCTTACCAAATGCATAGCATCGCGTTCTACTCCACTGTGGCAGTCCAATGAGTTGTAGCACCATAGTTGTTTTAGCTGAAAATTCATCTCGTATAGGACCCAATGGTCTGGATGTTGCCAGAGTGTAGGAAGTAAAATCTGTGAATCGATAAAATCATTTTTCATTCCAGAGACTTATCGTGATGGGGATGTTACGAATAAACCTTGGATAAGAGGTTTGTTCACTTACCTTTCCAAATTTCGAAATGTCTATGCACTCATCATCGCTGTTCCAACAAGGTAGTGCATCTTCGAATCCTATGCCGTATGGCTTTCGCCGGACGTACATCTGTTGTACGAAATAGCAAGGTTTAACCACCAAGAAACGTGAGTACGTCATGAAAGCAAACAGAACAACAGCGGCACAGACATACCATGAAATACGGGCTGATGATGTGTACTGTATTGCTCGTTGGGTTGCTCTGAATGTAATTGACAAAATCATACATTGTCTGGTTGCACAAAGTTACGAACTTCAGAACATGCAAACCGATGACCTAGAAATTGATAGTGGACAAATACTTACAAAATTACTGATAGTGTTCCCATCTGCAAATTCATCTTGCATCTGCTCGATGTCATCTACGAACTCGTCAGGGCGTTGCCGCCCACCCGAGACTGTGGATGTTGCACTGAGTGCACCATGAGCGTGGTATTCAGGATTGGACATTGAAATTATTGTCTACAGTAAACAACACTAGTCCAAATACGACATGAAAAGCCAAATGTTCACTAAACCGCTCAGGCGTTTCAAAGAATATACCTCTTAAGCGCTAGTCCTGGTACTGTGGATGTGGTTGTATTCTTGTTCAGAGCCGTGCGTGGCCGTTTTGCTGCCATCGTCCACTCCATTGGCAACGTGCCTGGTCGTTTAGCTCCCATCCTCCTATCTGTTTGCTCCGTGCCTGGTCGTTTTTCTCCCCTCGTCCACTCCTCTGGCGCCGTGCCTGGTCGTTTTGCTACCATCGTCCTCTCCGTTGCCGCCATGCCCGGTCGTAGTACTCCCATCGTCTTTGGCATCGTGTCGGGTCGTATTGCTCCACTAGTCCTCTTCTTGTCCGCCATGGCTGGTCGTACTGCTCCGATTGTCCCCTTCTTCGGCGCCATGCCTGGACGGAGATATCGATGGCACCTTTGCAACGGAGATACTGAAACGCCGTCCTCACCTACAAAGGTAAATTCCTTTAACGTGCAGCCATTTTTTGAAAACAGCCCGCTAATTAATTGATTGCGTTTAAAAAAAATATAAATACGGCTTTTCGCATGCCGCCTTTTTTTGATAATCGCCGCCAAATTAAATGTTTGCGTTCGAAGTATTCAAAAATATGTCTTTCCATGCTGCTCATTAAGTTTTAAATATTCAAAAATATGTTTTCCATGTGTGATTTGACATTCGAACAATACCCACAAATCACTATGCTGCGATGCCACAGATCGCTCTCCGACTCAAAGCACGAAGCTAATTAATGTGGCATCGCAGCGTAGAACGTTGTTGATTATTGTTGGACTGTCAATCTTAGCGTGATGCGAAGGATTTTTCAAGTGTGCTGCGATGTGTGGCATCGCAGCGTAGGACTGTCAATCACTGTGCTGCGATGCCATATATCGCTATTCAACGATAACCACAAATCGCAGCGTAAACCTCCAGTCAACTTCTTCTCCAGCAAATCTTTCGCGTTTCCGACACCTCCACTTGCCTTTTGAAATCATTATTGTTCAAAAATACGTCTTTCTATGCCGCTCATTAAGTTTTAAATATTCAAAAATACGTTTTCCACGTGTGATTTGACATTCGAACAATACCCACAAATCACTATGCTGCGATGCCACAGATCGCTCTCCGACTCAAAGGACGAAGCTAATTAATGTGGCATCGCAGCGTATAACGTTGTTGATTATTGTTGGACTGTCAATCTTAGCGTGATGTGAAGGATTTTTCAAGTGTGCTGCGATGTGTGGCATCGCAGCGTAGGACTGTCAATCACTGTGCTGCGATGCCACAGATCGCTATTCAACGATAACCACAAATCGCAGCGTAAACCTCCAGTCAACTTCTTCTTCAGCAAATCTTTCGCGTTCCCGACACCTCCACTTGCCTTTTGAAATCATTATTGTTCAAAAATACGTCTTTCTATGCCGCTCATTAAGTTTTAAATATTCAAAAATACGTTTTCCACGTGTGATTTGACATTCGAACAATACCCACAAATCACTATGCTGCGATGCCACAGATCGCTCTCCGACTCAAAGGACGAAGCTAATTAATGTGGCATCGCAGCGTAGAACGTTGTTAATTATTGTTGGACTGTCAATCTTAGCGTGATGCGAAAGATTTTTCAAGTGTGCTGCGATGTGTGACATCGCAGCGTAGGACTGTCAATCACTGTGTTGCGATGCCACAGATCGCTATTCAACGATAACCACAAATCGCAGCGTAAACCTCCAGTCAACTTCTTCTCCAACAAATCTTTCGCGTTCCCGACACCTCCACTTGCCTTTTGAAATCATTATTGTTCAAAAATACGTCTTTCCATGCCGCTCATTAAGTTTTAAATATTCAAAAATATGTTTTCCACGTGTGATTAGACATTCGAACAATACCCACAAATCACTATGCTGCGATGCCACAGATCGCTCTCCGACTCAAAGCACGAAGCTAATTAATTGATTGCATTTAAAAAATATATAAATACGGCTTTTCGCATGCCGCCTTTTTTTGATAACCGCCGCCAAATTAAATGCTTGCGTTCGAAGTATTCAAAAATACGTCTTTCCATGCCGCTCATTAAGTTTTAAATATTCAAAAATACGTTTTCCACGTGTGATTTGACATTCGAACAATACCCACAAATTACTATGCTGCGATGCCACAGATCGCTCTCCGACTCAAAGCACGAAGTATCCAGCGATGGCAACAAATCCTTTCCTTATCTATTGATTATTTAACACAAATACATTTTCACGATTATCGTATATGGGTACAAACCTTTGTGCCGTCAGAACTCGTTAAATTATTGTTCATGGCTTAGATCGCCAATACTTTGTGCGCTATTCTTTCGAGGCGAAGACAAATACAGCGATTGCGAAGACAAAGATCTCTGTAAAAGTAATTTCAATTGTAATCATTGCATTTTTGGAAAAATGATAAGCTTGACTTTTGAACAAAGATCTACGTTTACAAACAAATCGTTTGAACTTGTGCACTCGGATTTATGGGGACCGACACCCGTAGTATCTAAGGGAGGATTTGCTTACTATGTTATTTTTTTTATGATTATTCAAGATTTTGTTGGATATACTTCCTTAAACATAAGCATGAAGTCTTTGCATCGTTTAAGACATATCATATGATGATTAAAAATCAATTTAATGATAATTTAAAAATCTTTAGAGTTGATTCCGGAGGAGAGTATCTTTCAAATGATTTTAAAAACTATCTTGAAAACCATAGAATAGTTCATCATAGATCTTGTCCAAAAACACCACAACAAAACAGTCTAGCTGAAAGAAAACATAGGTATATTATTGAAACAACTAGAACTTTACTCATTTCTCAAAACATTCCAAAAAGTTTTTGGGCCGAGGCGGCTCTTACATCCGTTTATCTTATAAATCACTTTTCTTCAAAAAATCTAAACAAAACTTCAGCTTTTAAAATTTTATACCAAAAGGAACCCGACTAAAATAGGTTAAGAATCTTTGGATGTAAATGTTTTGTCCTTACCGACAAAAATGACAAACTCTCACCAAAAGTCATTCCTTATGCATTTCTTGGATATTCTGAAACTCAAAAAAGATTTAGATGCTATGATGTTAAGAACGACAAACTATATGTTTCTAGGAATGTGACTTTCTTAGGAAACATTAGTGGTTTGGAGAAGGATGAATCCCATAAAGAGAATATGGATTACTCTTTCTTGTTTAAGTTACTATCTAGAAATGATGATATTTTTAGTGATGATGAACTCAATTAGTTTAGTAAAAAAGAAAATATAGATGAAGACAACCATCCTTCTTATCAACCTACTAATCCTCCCATAGAGGAAAGTTTATTTATTACCGAGACCCAAAGTCGGAAAGATGTAATAATAAAGAATTAAACAGTAAAAGAATTTCACGTTACCGCAACTCATTATACAATTACAACAAATATATAGCGTGATAAAAATGAAAAATCTAGGATTTATTCTGAGTCACTGGACGAATCTGATGAAATTTCATAGACTTGTCTCTCACTTTTTATTGGTGGACTGTCTATCCTAGGTGGCCTCCTCGTTGCGAAACCTTGCCTAAGAAGACTGGTCATCATGTCCACCACTGCATTCAATTGGGTCCCCATAGTGCTTACTTTTGTCCTTAATTTCTTATTCTCCCTCTCAATAAGTTCGAACCTTGCGGCAGAGACAGTCTTCTCTTTTGGAGCAAGAGTTCGGTCTTCCTCGTGATTTGTTACTGATGGACTAGTCGTATTAACCAGATCGAGACGACGTTTTGGTTGTAGAGGCTGGGCTACAACATGAGAAGGGACAGTTGGGAGGCATGGGTTGACAATTTTCTCAATCTTCCGATTTCGCCGCATTGGTTCCCAATAGCTTTCGAAATAGAAAGGATCAAATTGCCGTCCTTCTGTAAACACCCCAAATTTTCACTCACCTCCCCAACATTTCCACCAAGCATCAGCATCCAGCCTCTGAAATCGCTGGAGGGCAAAATGGTCATTTTCTGAGCCCGGACCTTGCAAAAGTCTAAATTTCATCTGAAACTCTCAAAATTTCTCTAATGTTAACTCAGATGTTCAAGATTTTACTCCTGACAGGAGACAGACATCTCCAGAGTCTTGGTTCAAGATTGCATTTCATAAGACATGACATTGCATATCATTGCATGAGCATTTCAAATCACTGCACTGCACAGCATGTCATTTCGAGGTCCAGAACTCTCGATTTCAAAATTTTCAATCCAGATTCGAATTTTAACTATTTTCAAAAATTGATTTCAAAACCCTGGGTCTTCAAAATTATCAATTTTTCCCATTTTACCCCCAGGACTCTGAATTTCAAAATATTTCCTCAGGAAAACCATCTGGATAGTTTTCAATATGGATTTCAGTCACTTCACCTCAGATTTTGCCCTTTTTGACAATTTCAAATATCTTTCTTTTACAAAATCGCCCTACAAGGGCCAACTCTTTCCAAAATTCCTGTTTTGCCCATTAGTCCAGATTTTATGAAAATTCCAAAAAGAAGTTGTTTTATCCTTATTTCAATAAAGAAGCAATGTGGGACCCCCACTGAGGTGGTGTCACACAAGCTTTTCTTTTAAAAAAAAAAATTCTGAATTTTGAAAAACCCAAAAATATAGGAGCCTTGTCCCTTGGATTGGTGCCACTTGTCTTTTCTCTCTCCTCCCATTTACATGCCATGTGTCAGCATAGGGTTCACCTAGAGTCGGTGCCACATGTCACCCTCCCTCTTTTGCCAAGTGTCAGTGTGGGGCTACCTTAAGAAGCCGCCACATGTCTGCCATGTGTCAGTATCCATCCTGCGCCATGTGTCATTTCAAAGACTACCAGAAGATGCCAAGTGTCATAGGTTGTCCTGTCTAGAAAAAGTGGAGTTTGTCTCCTCTGAGGTGGCGCCACTTGAAGTGTGTCTCCTGCAGGGGACACGTGTCAACCCCTCCTTCCTTCTAGAAAAGTAGCCTGACACAAGTCCTCCCCCTATTTTTTTCAGAAAAGTAGGAAACATGTGTCACTCCTAAATTCCTACAGAAAAGGTAGGCTTGTCTCCTCTGAGGTGGCGCCATCTGGAGTGTCTCCTGCAGAGGACACATGGCAAGCTCTCATTTCCTCAGAAAAAGCAAGTGCCATGTGTCATTTTCTGCTTTCTTCAGAAAAGATAGAATTCAAATATTCAAAAATTTCCATAGGTGGCGAAAATCAAGAACTCCTACCTTTTTCATCCTGTCTGAGATGGCGCCATATGGCTTGGCCCACCTTCTCTCCCCTCTGCCACGTGTCATTCTCTGCTTCTTTCAGAAAAAGTAGAGGACACATGTCTTCTCCCTACCTCTTTCAGAAAAGTAGGAGACACATGTCACTCCTGGCCTTCTTCAGAAAAAGCAAACCATTTAAAATTCAAACAGGGCACTAGGTGGCGAAAATCCAGAGCTCTGATTTCCCAGATGGCCTATGAGAGCGCCACATGTCCCTTCCCTCTTTTTCCTCCCTCTTGCCACATGGCATTGTAGGAGCCACCCTGAGGTGGCGCCACATGTCCATCCTCCATTCCTCCAGGGCCAACCTCCATTTGAATTTCAAACTTCCCCCTGAGGTGGCGCCATTTGAGAAAGCCTCTCCAGACATCTGACACTTGTCCGCCACATGTCCAGATCTCCTTTCTCCAGAAAAGGTAGAATTCAAATTCCTCTGAGGTGGCGCCTTCTGAGCCCACTGCTCTGACCTTCTGACATGTGTCAAACACCTTTTGAGGTGGCACCATTCCAGGACTCCACTTGGCTCCATTTTTATTTTTTATTTTATTTTTAATAAAGGTAGCCCACCATGAGGTGGCGCCACCTGAAGACTCCCTACAAAAAGTGAATTTGAAATTCAAACTCCAAGAGAGCACCCTCTGAGGTGGCGTCTTCTGAGAGTTCCCTGCAGAGAGAATCAAGCAAACTTTTGAAAAATTCCAAATTCCCCCTGCTGAGGTGTCTCACCCACAAAATTTCCATTTTTTTTATTTTTCTCAAAAATTAAAACACCTTTTGAGGTGGCGCCACCTGAGGGCTCCCTGCAAAAGACAAATTCGAATTTCAAACCCCTCAGATGACACCCCCTGAGATGGCGCCACATGGAGGGCTCAGATTGAACCTGTTTGAATTTCAAAAATTTTCAGAAAAGTTATAAAAACAAGGGTTCACGCCCAGCCTAAAGGGAGATCATTTTTTAGCTCTGGTGAACTTGGAAAATCCGACCTAGCCTTCCTAGAATTAGATTTTGAACTGTGGAAATTGTGCCCCCTTTGGTGCATTGAAGAAGGTGGAGTAGAGCTCGTGCTGTGGCCAATTCAATTCCAACAGAGGTCGATTTTGGTGGACCATCCGAAGCTCGGAGCGAAGGACGAAGGAAGCTCATGATAGCTGCCCCTTTCAAGAGCTCCTACGCTGCGTAACGAAGCAAGGTGCACTTCTTTTCCCCTTAATGTGATTCTATAATTCGAATCGGGAGTCGTTTGAAGAAAGAGCTCATCCGAGGGATGGATTGAGCTATTCTCATAAAACGACATATATAAAAATGTTTTGTTATGCTTCCTTGATGATTTTTAACATTCATATAGTTAGCTAGGTTTAATTTGCATTTTATTTCATTCATTTAGCATATTTCATGAATTAATTAGGATTAATTTAGCATTTATTTCAATTCTGCTTATTTTCAGTAGGTCTCTGTTTTTGTCAGTCAGTCCACACGTCATTTCATGCATTTGTTTTTTATTAAAAATCCTCAAAAAATAACGGAATGCGCCCTTAGGTGTCCCTGAAAGTTTGCCAAAAATTCGGAGGCATTTGAATTTGTTTACTGCGGTAAACATTCAAAATGGCAAGTCGGGTTTTGTTACCCGGGATACGTTTTGAAAATCATTTTCCGACTTGTAAAATCGAGATATCCCTCATGGAAGATCCGATTTTCAATCCGAAAGATGTTTTGAACTCGAGAGAATGTCTAGTTTTGAATATAATTTTATCAGATTTTTCTGATTTTTTATATTTCTGACAAAAATCCGAGAGTTCGGGACACGTGTCAGAGCCTAATTTGAGCCTCTGAGATCTTGGATCGACTTAGGGCTGTGGTTTCTCTTTGTGTGTTGCTCCAAATCCGAAACTATAAAAAGTGAAAGTGGTGTCCGAGATGTCCTATGTTTGAATCTGAAAGCCTGTAATTTTTAGAACAGTGTTGACCCCTGCTTCGGATTTTTTTTGTCAGCCCCTTGTTTTGCTACATTTGTCTGTTTTGTTAGTTTAGGAATAAATAGTTATATTTTTATTTGTGTTTCCGTTGATCAAATGCCAAAGTCATAAACATGAAAGTTGTTCATATAGGTGTCGTTCATAACTCTGATTAATTTCATAAATTTTCATGGCCGTTTTGTATTTTTTTAGCATTTTACATCAGATTAGTGTGATTTTTACCTCTGTCAGAACTAAATCCCTGTTATTGAACTCACCATGGCTCAAATCCCGAGGCTGTAAAAACCAAAA
The DNA here is from genome assembly GCF_984573655.1 of Nuphar pumila. Lineage (NCBI taxonomy): Eukaryota > Viridiplantae > Streptophyta > Magnoliopsida > Nymphaeales > Nymphaeaceae > Nuphar > Nuphar pumila. The sequence goes on along the minus strand of NC_143264.1, from coordinate 204,289 downwards.
ATGTTCCATTTAGGGTCTTTTAGCAGTCTGCAAAATATCAGAAGTTTCCATGGTGTAAATCTTGCATTATCATATTAGGCATTGCATTTGGTTCGGATCCATAGGCAAAATCCATCATTTTAGGACTTTCCTTGAATTTTAGCATTTAAATCATATCATTTCGTGATTTTTAGCATTCTAGGTTGTTTATCAGAGTGTTTAGATGCTTCATACCGAATTTGGTGCAATTTGGAATCCATTTGAGGTTCGGATCATCCATAATACCAAAATAGGGTCCCGCAGGACCCAGATCCAAGCGAAAAACAAGCGAAAATCGTTATTTTTGATAAATTGCGAAATACCAAATTCTGATTTTACAGTCCTAATGTGTTTAGCAGCATGTCATCATGTCTCTTACTACATTTCATCATCATTTGATTCACTTGGAACTTCAAAATCTCAATTTTACCAAGTTTTCCTTCAAAAAACCCTGATTTTAAAGGTATAACTTTATAATTAGGGGTATTTTGGTCATTTTAACCTCAATTCCGAATTTCAAATTGTTTTTCACTGAATTTCTAGCATTTTCATCATTTCAAAATATCAAGGAAGCACGAGAATAGGGTTTATATCCAATTAAATCCAATAATTTCATAATATTATTGGAAAATCTTGGAAAAACCCACATATTTGAGCTAACCCAATTTCAAGTTTGGCAGGAACAATCAAAAGAAGGAGCTGAAGTCTGCAAATTTCTTTTATTTCCTTTATTTAGTGATGTAATAATGTAAATTTTGGAATAAGAGATTTAATTTCCTGCTTAGACTAGGATGCATGTCATATAGTTTGAATTTATGCAATATCCTGATTATATGATTCATGCATTTTATTTCAAAAGCACTATGGATGTTCACGAATGGCACGTGCACCAACTCTTAGGGAGTTGATGGACTCGGTGGGATCCATATTTACGGCCCTAGTCGGAATATGGACGAGACCCAGATCCATCATCTTTCTACTAGTCACATTGAGCCTACACTCTTAGGCTATCTTAAAATGCACATCATATTTCCAAAGTTTTCAAAATCATGTGCATCAAATCAACTAAATTCTGAACATATTCATGGCCACAGTCAGGATATGTGAAGGATTTATCTTGACTTAATGCATATTTTTCCAACAAATCTCTTAGAAAATCTTTTCAAAGTGCATTCATTCACTCATGTCATTTGCATCATGAAATCATTTTCTCGAGAAAATTTCATTCTCAAAAAAATCGATTTCTCAAGAAACTCTTAAGTTGATTTTCCCAAAGTCAAGTTTTCATAGTTTTCCCTGAAAATCGGTTTCTCAAGAAACTCTAAGGATTTCTTAAAATCGGTTTTCCAAAGACAAGCTTTTCCACAGTTTTCCCAGGAAAATGATATTTTCTTAAGAGATTCAAAAGAGTTTTCCAATCTTTCTCCAAGATCCAAAATCGATTTCCGAGTATTTCAAAAAGGTAAAATTCCCAGGATTTCGATTCCCCAAGTTTTGAATTTCCTTCTCCAATGAGCTTTCCTATGAATTTCCATCATTTTCCTAAGAAAACTCTCAAAGTCCAAGTTTTCCTAAGAAGTGTTTCCCTTTTCAAATGTTCACCCTTTTCTCAAGAATCACTTCCATTTTCCCAGGATTTTCAACCATTCATAATTTTCCCAAGTCTTTATGAACTTTCCTGAGATTTCAAATCTTTTCCATCTGAGTTTCCTGAGAGAATCTTTTTAACTCCAAATATTTTCCAAGCATACATCATGTTTTCCCAAGCTGCATTTTCCAAAATCTCATAGCACATGCCTGAATTCTCTGTGCATTTAGGATAGAACATAACTTTGATAATTTCGCTAAGTCAAGCATAGTTTTGGTCCTTGGTTCGATTACCCCTGTTAAAGGCGGCAGGAACGGTCGAACCTCGTACCGACAGGTCGAGCCCCATCCCATGGATTTTCCCGCAATTTTCAAAACGGAGGCGAGTATTTCAAAACAATTTCCAAAATCCGGTCAAAGTTTGAATCGCGAAAGCGTTTCCTTCCTTTTTCTCTTCCGCAAGGAAGGGAAGACGGGGGGAAAATTTTGCGACGATGACAGGTTTGGCGACCGTGATGGGACCTGTCCTTGTCTGACCTAAATTATGCTTGACTTAGCTCAATTATCAAAATTATGTTCACAAAATGTCAGCTCTTTTACTTTCAATATCATGTGAGCCTAGGAGCCTAGATTCTGATCTAGCTGACATTGATTGCATATAGCTTAGGCATGGTTTGGTAGGACCATATTGAGGAGATATTTTCATGCTCACATAGACTTAGGTCTAAATACAATCCTCCTTAATTTAGGATCTGAATGCAAACAATGTATACTTCTTCAAAGTTTTCAAAATCTATCTCTCTAGGACTTAGAGCCCTCTATTTCTTGCATGTGATCATTTTTTCAAAACCTCAATTACCTATCATTACCCGGTCTTCACGTTGCTGGGCTCTCTTCCAGAACCATAGTTCGGGACAGAGCCTCACAACTGGGCCAACTATTTGGGTTAACACCCCCCTACCACGTACCGCGGGCCACAGTCCGAAGTATATCGGTAGGCGCTCAAGGATGTTGGAAAACCTTACCTTAGAACCGGAGTTGAAATTCTATGCCACGTACCTCGGATTTCAATTCGGGTATATCGGCATAACTGGATTGGACAAAGATGATCTGAACCTAGAGTTAGGATTAAGGTCCTACAGCTGTTTTCAAATTGATGCATTTAGAGTCAGCCTTTTAGAGAGTGCTGAATGTGCATAAATGTTTGTGCAGGATGTGATTGTATGTATGATTTTCTCAATTCTTTATTTCCCAATTTTTTAACTCATTAGGCCTTTTTCAAAATATCCTTATTTTCCACGAGATCTTTTCTCAAACCCTGGATGATTTTTTCAAATATCCCATTTCTTTCAAAACTCCAGGCGATTTTACATTCTACCATTCTACTGGATCTCGAATTTCTAGCTGCATTTTTATCCTGCCTGCAAAATTTTTCAAAATTTCTCATATTTTCCTAAGTCTCATTCTGAGTCTTTCTCTGTTTTCAGTTCGATGGCATCCAGTCAAATCGATCCTATCTTTCCTGAAGGTCACATCTCCTTCGAGGTGCGACAAGGTCGTCCTGAACATCAAGCCCTTAGCACCGGAACTTTCATTCCCCGGTGGTATTATTCCTGGCTAAAGAGCTTTTCCCGAATGTTCCCGGACCATTTGAGCGAGTGCGGATTGGAGCTGGCATCAGCAGTCGGAAAGCAGACCATCAATGGCAACCTGATCCATGCAATGGCGGAGCGATGGAATCCTCGAACGTGTACCTTCTGGTTCCCGTGGGGAGAGATGACTATTTTAATGGATGAATTTTCAGAAATCATGGGGTTGCCAGAACCAGCTGGTCGACCAAGCGACCCATTAGAGCATCAATTCCTTATCAATGTCAAGGGTTTGGACCCCCGAGACTCCTTAGCTCGTATGACAGGCCGCCGATCTTGGCCCCTGATCCAGTTAGAAGGAGATGAATATGTTGACCTACTTGAGTTGTACCGCCAGTACGGGACCTTCGTCGAAGTCAGCACACTTTCAAGAACAGCCAAAGAAAAAATTCAGAATGCAATGGTTCTATGCACCGTAGGACTGTCCCTTTTCCCAGATGGACAGAACTACATGGACATCAGGATAATCCAGCTTATGAGGAGATGGGGAAGTCGGCAAACCAATCGCCTCTCCATAGCCATGGCAGCGCCCGCCTTCCTTTATCGAGGTCTGACTCGATTCTCACTTGGAGAGTCCATTTTAGTTGAAGGATGCATCTACGCACTTCAGTCCTGGTTTTTCCAGCACGTTCCAGCCCGAGCAAGCTCTTTCAGATACAATGGTCAAGAACTCCTTCCAGTGGCGCAGTACCGGTCTATGATCAACAACATTCAAGAGGATGACGTTGTTTGGGACTATTTTGATCGGCAAATATCTCCCCCCAGATATACCTACGCTTATGGCAAGCGGTTCAAGTTGCTAGGACCATTCTTCTGCACTTACTACCAACCAGAGAGATGTGTTCGACAGTTCTCCCAGAGGCAGCAGTATGTCGAAGCCCGACTGTTATCAGGAACTATGGCAGAGTTCGATCTCACTTCCGCACAATGGTCCGGGGCATATCATTCTGCCCGCTACGGCTGGGATTCCTTTGTCTCTCTTAAAATCTTTCCAGGTCCTAGAGTGTCTGCCGACTATCATGAATGGTGGCAAATCGTCTGTCCTCCACCTCTTTGTCAAGATCAATAAAATCTTATTCTTCTCATTTTAATAAAATTCTATTTCCTCCCATTATGGTTTGACGACCTCGCCTAGGTAACAAGGCACATTTTTGTTGTTTATTTCTTTTTTTGTAGAAGAAATGACAACACAATTGTCGTGATTCCCACGATGACTCAGTCCCTAGTAATGGGACATCTTTTCCAAATTGTCTACCATATTTTCAACAAATATTTCTTCCAAAAGCTAATTCCTTCAAAATCTAATCAGGTCTTTTACCCTGCAGAAAGCATCCATATCATTTGATGGTTGAGACAAGATCAGGCAAAAGAACCACGGCATCTCAGTACTCATCAGCCTCAGAAGAAGACATGGGTTCCCCTCGACCTGAGAAGAGTCGAGAGCAGCAGCAAGAAGACGATGGCATAGACCCTCAAATGTATGCCATGTTCAGAAAAATGATGAACAAAATGATGAATGAGCAGCCCGGGACCAGCTCAGAAAGAAATCCATTCAGAGAAAGGTTCCATGGTCGCAGGGATAAGAAGGCTCCCAAGAAGCAAATCCAGCCAGAAGAGATTTCGGATGAATCAGATTCAACCACAGATGAAGAATATGAGGTGCCTCTGGCATTTCAGAAGCATGGCCAAAGTAAGAGCCGCAGGTCAAAAAGCAGAGATAAAGAAGAGCCTTTGCAAGTGCAGTTTAAGGAAATGGCCCGAGTTGTCAAGGATCTGCAAGCCCGCGACAAGGGCAAGAAAGTCTTCACCAGCGAGGACTTTTATGACGGCTTAGAAGGAGATGACGATCTAGATAATCTCCCCCGTAAATTCATCAAGTTCGATGGTTCCGGCGACCCAAAAGCTCATCTTGCCACTTTCTTTGCTGAATGCTCTCGGTTTAAGAGGGATAACCGAGCATTGTTTTTATGCTTCCCCCGCAGCTTAGAAGGAGTTGCAGCTAAGTGGTATGCCGAGCATATCAACCCCATCGAGCTCAAGAAGTTCGACAAAGTTGTGAATCTCTTTATTGAACGCTTCTTGTTCAACACTGAAGCGCTCCCAACATTGAGTCATCTCTGCAATTTAAGGCAGAACGAGAATGAAAAAGCACGGGACTTCATTCACAGGTGGAGATCAGCCTGTAATAAGATGAGAGATCCTATCTCGGAAAGGCATGCATTGTCCTTAATCCTCAACAATTTCTCGCAGCCGTTAAGAGGATTAATTTCCACAGCGCCGTCCAGGACCTTCATTGAGCTGACTGAACGAGCCGAATGGCTCGAGCTGAGTGTGGAAAATGGAGTCTATGAAGGCTTCACCTTTTCCAAGAACAATTCCCAAGGTGAGCAGAAGAAGAAAGCTCACTTTACTTATTCTGCCAACAACAGCAACAAAGGCCAAAAACGATACAAAGGGCAGAAGAAAGATTACTGCTACAGCTCAGGCAGTTCGAACCACAAAGATCAGAAAGCAAAGCCTGCTCCTCAGTTCAACAAGCCTCCTCAGCAGGATCAAGGACCGAAGCTGCGCGAGAAAGCCAAACATGAAGGATGGAGTTACGACAGAAAGTTTACTCCTCTTGACCAATCACTCGAGGATGTGCTCGAGTACATGCTATCGAAAGAGATGGTCAAATTGCCCCGATTGGCCGATCCCCCTGTGCCCATGGGGAAATGGAAAGATCAGTTCTGCAAGTTCCACAGGACAGTGGGACACAACACCGAGAACTGCTTTGTTCTCAAAAACATCGTGCAAGATCTCATTGAAAAGAATTTATTGGTGGAAGGAGAAGAAGAAGAGAAAATGGACATTCTCAATCACCCCTTCCCTTCACACACCACAGCAGTAGTGTCTGCACAACCATTTCTACCGCATGAACATATCAAGCCATGTTCTGCGCAAGATCTCCAAGTTCAGCATCAGGTGACGGTGCTACGACAAGCGGCTCCAGATTCTAAGAAGATGGACTTAATTTCAGCATTTGGTAAAATGAAAGTTGCGGAAGCACCTTTGAAGTCAGTTCCCAAATCAAAAGGAACTCCTGACTTCTTCAAGCAAATCGTTAGACCCAGGCTGGAGAATTCAAGTCAGAAGCCTCTGACCGCTTTATCCAATGTCTCCATCCTTGACTTGGCCAAGAATTCTAGCAAGCACCGACAAGTACTGGATGATCTGCTCAGGAAAATCAAGGTTAAACCCAGTACCACTCCTGAAGACATGGCACAGATTGTGAACTCTGCCATGACCAATGCGCCAATCACTTTTTCGGATGAGGACCTTCCAAAGCCTCATTCCTTTCACAATAATGCTCTTTACATTGTCGTTCGAGTCAGAGGAATGACGGTTCCCCATGTGCTGGTCGATGGAGGCAGTAGCCTCAACATATGTCCTGAAATGACCGCAAAGGCATTAGGGATCAAGGATGAAGAATATATTCCCGATCCCATCACTATCTATGGGTTTGACAATCATGGTCAAACGGCCAAGGGCAAGATATTCTTGGAGGTGTTTATCAACTATTCGGTGCACTCTGTCCTTTTCCATGTGGTTAATGTACCACCAACCTACAACTTGCTGCTCGGTAGGACGTGGATTCATAACGCTAATGCAGTGCCTTCTACCCTCCATCAATGCGTGAAGTGGTCAAAAGGTGGAATGATTACCACAATACTGGGAGAAGACCCAGAAGAAAGGCTCCCGCAGCCCACGATTCCCCAGCCATCATTCAATGCAGATATTCTCAGCATCAGGGAAAGTGAAGAGATCAATCTCGGGGAGAATCGAGAAATACTTCAGGCACCATCAAAGCCATCTCTGCACACAGTAGCCACGACACAATGGAAAGGTCCTCAATTCTTCAAGGTTGGAGGTCGAATCGACTACAGCACCATTAAGGATCATCCCTTGTTTCCTCAATTCATGAAGTCAAGAAAGGGATTTGATTTACTCCTGAAGCATGGCTATCAACCCTTCAAGGGACTCGGCAAGAATGAAGATGGCCGCATCGAGCCAATGATCCAGAAACATCGTCCCCACAGGGCATGATTGGGGTTCTCCGGAGGAAGCTCATCAAGAAAGACTGTTTTTGTCAAAGGGGCACAATGAAGACCATTTGTTTTTTCCTTTCTATTCTTTTCCAAATAAATGTCTCATTTTACCAATGTCATTGATCAATTCAATCAATAAAATTCCAAGTTTCTTTGTCTATCCGGATGCCATCTACTCCCTTTCTGTCTATCTCATCATTTTATCATTCAATGCCATTTTATGCATGGTTCCCTTCAAATGATTGCTTGTCTTACTGTAGGCCGATTTTTCTGAACCAGATTTCTTATCCAAAATTTCAGAATGACCTCTCGGACAATCAAGAAGCTCGTTCTCAATCCCAAGGCCTCTCAAAAGTCGACAGCAATTCATAGAATCAAAGCAAGCACCGGAAGTGACAAGAGTGCAAAGCATTCTGATGATTGTGCAGAATATGATCAGTCTCTTCAGGAATTACCGGAGTTCGCCGCAGTTCAGAAGCAGGACAAACCATCTCCTCTAGTACAAGATCCAACTGAAGGTGTCAATATCGGTTCAGAGGAAGATCCAAAAATTCTCCAGATCGGAACCAGTCTGAATCCGGAAGAAAAGAAAAGACTTACAGATTTTCTCAAGCGGCATGAAGAAGTGTTCGCATGGACATATGAAGACATGCCGGGCTTAGACCCCAAATTAGTCGAACACCGTCTTGTCTTAAAGCCGGATGCTAAGCCAATCAAGCAGAAGCTGAGAAAAATGGATCCCAGAATAGAACAACAAGTCAAAGAAGGACTCGAAGATTTGCTCAAAGCAGGATTCATCCGAGCTATTGACTACCCGGATTGGTTAGCCAATATCGTCGTTGTCCCAAAGAAAAGCGGCAAAGTAAGGATTTGCATAGACTTCAGAGACCTCAATAAGGCAACTCCGAAGGATGACTATCCACTTCCAAGCATCGATCTTCTAGTCGATAGCACGGCAGGACATGCCATGTTCTCTTTCATGGACGGATACTCCGGCTACAATCAGATTAAGTTGGCCGCCCGCGACCAATCAAAAACTTCTTTTACTACGCCTTGGGGCACTTTCTGCTATACGGTTATGCCTTTTGGGCTCAAGAATGCTGGAGCAACGTATCAACGGGCAATGGTTGTCATCTTTCATGATCAGATGCGCATGTTGATGATATTCTCGTGAAATCTAAAGAGGAAGAAGATCACCTCGAAGCACTTGAGCAAGTCTTTAAGAGACTCATTCTTTACAAGTTAAGGCTTAACCCGCAAAAGTGTGTCTTTGGAGTCGAATCAGGCAAACTGTTGGGTTTTCTGGTAAGCAAAAAGGGAATTGAAATTGACCCAGCCAAAGCCAAGGCTATCATTGATATGCCACCCCCGAAGAATCTCAAAGAGCTACGTAGCCTTCAAGGACGTATGCAGTCAATCCGGCGATTCATTTCCAATTTGGCGATGAGATGTGAGCCCTTCAACCACTTACTCAGAAAAGGAGTTAAGTTCGAATGGGGACCCGAGTGCCAGCAATCGTTCGATCGAATCAAGAAATATCTTCTTAATCCTCCCATCCTGAAGCCGCCAGAATTGGGAAAACCTCTTCTGTTATACATCTCAGTCAATCAAGTCGCATGCGGCGGATTCTTGGCACAATACAAAGAAGGCAGCCTGATAGAGCACGCCATTTATTACGTGAGCAAGACTTTCATAGATTATGAAAAGAGATACTCTCAAATAGAGAAGACCTGCCTAGCTCTGGTATGGATGTGTCAGAAGCTAAGACACTACCTGCTAGCATCAGAAGTCAAAATCTTGTCTAAACTCAATCCTCTCAAGTATATCTTAGAGCAACCTTTCCTCAGCGGACGAGTAGCAAAATGGCAAGTCTTACTGATGCAGTATGACCTAGAATATGTCTCGCAGCAATCAATCAAAGGCCAAGCAATTGCAGATCAATTGGCGGATTTTCCCCTGGCCGAAGAAGTGAAAGCCGAAGATGACTTCCCTGATGAGCAAATTTGCAATATCCAACAATCTTCAGTTTGGAATTTATTTTTCGATGGTTCTAAGAACATGGCCGAAATAGGCATCGGAATTTTATTAATCACTCCAGAAAAAGAGATGATTCCGTTTTCCCTCAAGTTAGATTTTCAATGCACTCACAATATGGCTGAATATGAAGCCCTGATTCAAGGTCTAAAGATTCTACTAGACTTCAATGTTAAGAGAGTGCATGCCTATGGCGACTCATTACTCGTGGTTAATCAAGTTCGAGCCGAATGGCAGGTCAAAGATCAGAAGCTATTTCCCTATCAGAAAATTGTTTCAGCTCTTATCAGCGAGTTTGAAGAATTCCAGCTCTTCCATATCAAGAGAGATTTCAATCAAGTGGCTGATAGCCTAGCCAGCTTAGGCTCCATTATGGCATTCAAGAATGGAGAATCTTGTTGCTCTTTTGAAATTGGCAGACTTGACCAACCTGCTTTCATTCCAGCGGAACAAGTAAACCAGGCTGAGCAAAGGAAGAAGCCTTGGTATTACAACATCAAAACTTTCATAGAAACTGGCGAATTTCCTCCAGAACTCTCAAAGAAAGAGCAACGAGCAATCCAGCGTATGTCTACTCGATATTTCATTTTGGCCAATGTCCTCTATCGTCGTGGATTCAGTTCAGAGTATTCCAGATGTTTAGACGAAGACGAAGCCAAAGAAGTCGTGCGAGAAGCACACGAAGGCATCTGTGGTGGTCACGTTGGCTACCAAACCCTTGTCAAGCAAATCATCAGAGTAGGTTACTACTGGAAGACTATGCAACAAGACTGTTATCATTATGTGAAGAAGTGTGTACAATGTCAGATACATGCACCTTCTATCCATGCTCCGGCAACTTATTTACAGTCTGTTGTCTCTCCATGGCCATTCTCCATGTGGGCCTTCAATGTCGTAGGTCCCATCACTCCTTCAGCTTCAAATGGCCACAAATATTTCCTTGCCGCAACAGAATACTTCACCAAGTGGGTAGAAGCCATCAGTCTCCGCACAGTAGAAGGCCGACACGTGGTCTCTTTTATTCACAAGAACATCCTTTGCCGTTTCGGCGTCCCGCATGACATTGTGTCAGACAACGGCAGTTATTTCAAGAATGAAAAGATGAAGACATTCTGCTCAAAATTCAAGATCTATCACCATTTTTCCGCTCCATATTATCCTCAAGGGAATGGTCAGGCAGAGGCCACCAACAAGATTTTAATTCGTATCTTGGAGCGAACTGTGGAAACAGGCCGTGACTGGCATGAGAAGATCCACGATGCACTGTGGGCCTATCGGACCACCATTCGTACACCAACGAATGCTACCCCATCAGAACTGGTTTATGGAACAGAGGTAGTATTGCCGCTACATGTTCAGAAGCCCGCTTTGAAATTTGCTTCACTTCTGCAATTACCTCTTGATCAATACCAGCAGCAGCGACTAGTGCAGCTAAACTTACTCGACGAGAGAAGACTAAAAGCAGCAGAGCATGCTCAATCCTATCGCCAGAGAGTAGCCAGGCAATATGCGAAGTCTATCATCGAAAGAAGATTCAAAGTCAATGATTTAGTACTTCGATCCACAGCTTATCTCAAGCATCGTCCTGGCGGCAAATGGTCGCCAAATTGGGAAGGTCCCTATGTTGTCAAAGAAGCATTACCCCGCAACTCATATCGGCTCATCAATGCCGATGGAGTAGAATTGCCAGATCCTATTAATGCTCGACACTTGAAAAAGTTTTATACTTGAAACATTTATCCTTCTCTTGTAATCCTTCCTGTTTCCTTTAAATAATGATCCAACTTTCTTTCTCAGTTACACTGGGGCATTTTAAAATTTTGTTCTATATGCAGGCAGGATAAACAAATTCCTCATTTCATGCACATGTGCATTCATATGCATCAACTCATATTCATTTGCATTCAATTGCATTAATAACAATCCGGTCGGTATTGGGGATTTCAACAAACAGTCCCATCACAATTCCTAATGATTCAAAGATCATCGTCAATACTGAACCAAAACCCAACGCTCGAACTGGTATTATTTCAAAATCCAGTATTCAAGCTGGCACATTTTCAACTTTTAGGAAAACCGAGTTCCGACTCGGGTTTTTATTCAAATCATTTTTCTTTGTTGATCCGGGTTCCGACTCGTGATCTCTCTACTTTATTCGAGCCTTGACTCGAACTCTCCATTTTCCTTTGTTGATCCGGGTTCCGACTCGTGATCTCTCTACTTTATTCGAGCCTTGACTCGATTTCTTCATTTTCCTTTGTTGATTCGGGTTCCGACTCGTGATCTCTCTACTTTATTCGAGCCTTGACTCGATTTCTTCATTTTCCTTTGTTGATCCGGGTTCCGACTCGTGATCTCTCTACTTTACTCGAGCCTTGACTCGAACTCTTCATTTTCCTTTGTTGATCCGGGTTCCGACTCGTGATCTCTCTACTTTATTTGAGCCTTGACTCGATTTCTTTATTTTCCTTTGTTGATCCGGGTTCCGACTCGTGATCTCTCTACTTTACTCGAGCCTTGACTCGAACAAATCATTTTCCTTTGTTGATCCGGGTTCCGACTCGTGATCTCTCTACTTTATTCGAGCCTTGACTCGAACCAATCATTTTCCTTTGTTGATCCGGGTTCCGACTTGTGATCTCTCTACTTTACTCGAGCCTTGACTCGAACTCTTCATTTTCCTTTATTGATCCGGGTTCCGACTCGTGATCTCTCTACTTTACTCGAGCCTTGACTCGAACAAATCATTTTCCTTTGTTGATCCGGGTTCCGACTCGAGATCTTTTCGAGCTTGTCATTCTCTTTTGTTGATCCGGGTTCCGACTCGTGATCTCATTACCTTACTCGAACCCTGAATCGAGTTCTTCATTTCTTTTGTTGATCCGGGTTCCGACTCGAGATCTCTTTATCTTATCCAAGCTTTAATTCGAGTCCTTCATTTTCCTTTGTTGATCCGGGTTCCGACTCGTGATCTCATTATCTTATTTGAGCTCTGATTCGAGCCTTCCATTTTCCTCTGTTGATTCGGATTCCGACTCGTGATCTCTATATTTTATTCGAGCTCTGACTCGAACTCATCATTCTCTTTTATTGATCCAAGTCATTTTAGGGTCTGTCAATTGCTCAAATATGATATTTTGCCCTCCAAATTTCAATTTAAGTCCTCAAATCAGGCAATTCTCCAATTTCGACCTCTGGGTCACCCAATTTTCAATTCTCAATTTCAATTACCAATCTCAATTCTCGACCTTCGGGTCAATCAATTTCCAATTCTCGACCTTCGGGTCTATCAATTTCCAATTCTCGACCTTCAATTTCCAATTTTCGACCTTCGGGTCAATCAATTTCCAAATTTCGACCTTCGAGTCTATCAATTTCCAATTCTCGACCTTCAATTTCCAATTTTCGACCTTCGGGTCAATCAATTTCCAAATTTCGACCTTCGGGTAAATCAATTTCCAATCTTTGACCTTCATTTCTCGATTTCGACCTTTAGGTCACTCAATTCTCAATTTCGACCTTCAGGTCACACAATTTCGACCTTTCGGTCAACCAATTCTCAATTTCGACCTTTGTGGTCAAATCAATTCTCAATTCCGACCATCAGGTCATCCAATTTCGACCTTCGGGTCATTCAATTTCCAGCAACCAATTTTCCAATTTTCCATTTCGACCTTTGGGTCAATCAATCTCAATATCCAATTTCAATCATTTTCTCTTGCGAGAGACCCTTTTAGGGAGAGTTCGAGGGAGCTCGTTCTTTTCGCATGCTATCCAATTCGTTCACTTAGCCCCTTTTTAGGGAGAGTTTGAAGGGACTCGCGTCTTTATGAACCGTTTGCAAAACAATTTCCAATTTCACACAAGAAACCCTTTTAAAGGGAGAGGCTCGACGGAGACTCGCTTTTCTTGTGACCCCCCAATTTCATACTAGGCCATTTTTCGTCATGAAAGACCCTCTTTGCAGGGAGAGTGTGATGGACTCGTTCCTTTCATGACCCAAATTTTCAGACCTCACTATTATCGGCCCCCTTTCCATAAGAGAAGCCTAATATTAGGGAGCTTTGACGAAAGCTTAATTTCTCTTCGAAAGTTCGTTTTGCAAACACCTCCTCTTTAGGGAAGAGAGGAGTATTTCTCATTTCCCATTCAGGTAAGGGCTAAGCCTGAGTCTCTCTTTTTGGGGAAAAAGAGAGGAGAATTTTCGTCACGGATGTATTGAGCCGGATTTCAAATACTCATTTTCACCAAGGATTTCAAGAAAATTTTGTCAAATTTGTCAATCAATTGTTGATTTCAGAATCTTTTATTGCACTAATCTCTATCTCAATTTACCTTCAGCATCACTTCCAAAAGAGTGAAGCTTTTGCGAAAAGGGATTCAAACTTCAAATTCTTTCTATTGGCCAACCAAAAGAATAAAGGATAAATCCTCGATATGGCCAGAAAAGAAGATTCAAGGTTATCGAAAAGCCGTAGATGATCGATATTGATCGCAGTCAATGGCGCATCGTTAAAGGATTATTCTTGTAAAGACAAGGCAGTGGAAATATCCTGAGCGCTAGAAAAGAGAGCATTTACCCAAGCCCCGTTTCCTCAGAATCACCTAAGCTGCAATTAAATATCCGCAAAAGGGATCTCTCACCTGTCGTCAAGATGAAGGCGAATTAGGCGAGTAGACCCCCGGGGCCAAAGAAGATTCAAAACATCTCCAAGATGACGGAGTTTGTGACGGATCCTTCCAGGGAAAGTCCAAAGCACTGTCGAGATGAAGGCAGATGCGATGAACCTCTCGACAATCCCTAAAAGATATTTAATTTCAGCTATCACCCAAAGATCTCCAAACCCATCATCCAAGAAGGATCGAAACATCTCCAAGTTGAAGAAGTTTGTGACGTATCCTTCCCAAAAGAGAGAAAGAGAGGAAAAAGAAAGAGAGAAAAAGTCAGGACATCTCCAAAATAAAGGAGAATGTAGCAAAAACCCAGAGAGCCAAAAGAGTGCAGAAAGATTGTTAAGAGAGAAGATTCCAGGATATCAAACTGCCAAATTTATCAAGAATCCTCTTTAACTTTGTGAAATTCTATTATCAATATTCTTTCATCAATTGCTTTCATAATATCAAATTCTCTTTCCTGCTCATATCAAGGAAATTGATAACTTCCTTGAAAAAGGTCAATTGCAAGCAATTTGGATTTCCAATCTCGATTCCACGAAATGAACCTTGTTTGGAGGTAATGCTTTGGGTAGAAAAGAAAGAATATCTTTGCAACAATGTGCAACATTTTCAAATATTTTGAATCAACAGCAAAATTTCCAACATTTTGACAATATTTTCTAGCTATCCTGACATGAAGTGAGAGCTCGATATCCGTCTTCGATGCATCCTGACACCAATTTTATATCCCTCCTAAGGACTTGATTCCTTCCCTTCTTTGAGAGCATGAACTCTCAAATTTGCACACTTCCCTGTGTCCCCACTGTCCCACCATAGACAGTCCTATTTCGGTTCGAGGTCGAACCACCAATCATTTCCCGCAAAAGGCAATTTCAAAAGCTGATTTTAGTCTCAGCAATGAGACGCCCAAAACCAATCCCTTTTCAAGCTTTAGGGACCCCATTTTCCTTCCTTTTGCAAAAACCCTATTGGATTTATTGTGCAAAATCCAAAGGTTCCATCATGGTCTCTTCCTTCGAGGATTCCATTCATTTTCCACCCGATCAGGATAAGGGTACAAACCTGAGCCTCCTTTGATGAGGTATTTCATTTTCCGCCCGATCAGGATAAGGGTACAAACCTGAGCCTCGATCAAAGAGGTATTTCATTTTCCACCCAATCAGGATAAGGGTACAAACCTGAGCCTCGATCAAAGAGGTATTTCATTTTCTGCCCGATCAGGATAAGGGTATAAACTTGAGCCTCAATCAAAGAGGTATTCCATTTTCCGCCCGATCAGGATAAGGGTACAAACCTGAGCCTCATTCAAAGAGGTATTCCATTTTCCGCCCGATCAGGATAAGGGTACAAACCTGAGCCTCAATCAAAGAGGTATTCCATTTTCCGCCCGATCAGGATAAGGGTACAAACCTGAGCCTCACTCAAAGAGGTATTTCATTTTCCGCCCGATCCGGATAAGGGTACAAACCTGAGCCTTAATCAAAGAGGTATTTCATTTTCCGCCCGATCAGGATAAGGGTACAAACCTGAGCCTCAATCAAAGAGGTATTTCATCTTCCGCCCGATCAGGTTAAGGGTACAAACCTGAGTCTCATTTCGATGAGATATTCCATTCCCCAATCAGGTCAAGGGTCAAAACCTGAGCTTTGTTCCATGCGCGGTATTTCTGTCCCATCAGGTTAAGGGTCAAACCTGAGCTTCGTTCCATGCGAGGTATTTCTGTCCCATCCAAGTTAAGGGCATAAACCTGAACTTCACTCTCATAGAGTGAATCTTTTCTCTCCATTCTCCGCTTCATATCTACCATCTTCCTCGGGCTAATTTCTCCATACCCAGTCAGATCCTTCTAACTGGAGCATTCTTTCATATGGCCCAAATTTGGTGTGTTTTCTTTGCCACTAAGCTCGGCCATGAGCCGGCTTAGTAGCAAAGAGGGGCATCTGTAAACACCCCAAATTTTCACTCACCTCCCCAACATTTCCACCAAGCATCAGCATCCAGCCTCTGAAATCGCTGGAGGGCAAAATGGTCATTTTCTGAGCCCGGACCTTGCAAAAGTCTAAATTTCATCTGAAACTCTCAAAATTTCTCTAATGTTAACTCAGATGTTCAAGATTTTACTCCTGACAGGAGACAGACATCTCCAGAGTCTTGGTTCAAGATTGCATTTCATAAGACATGACATTGCATATCATTGCATGAGCATTTCAAATCACTGCACTGCACAGCATGTCATTTCGAGGTCCAGAACTCTCGATTTCAAAATTTTCAATCCAGATTCGAATTTTAACTATTTTCAAAAATTGATTTCAAAACCCTGGGTCTTCAAAATTATCAATTTTTCCCATTTTACCCCCAGGACTCTGAATTTCAAAATATTTCCTCAGGAAAACCATCTGGATAGTTTTCAATATGGATTTCAGTCACTTCACCTCAGATTTTGCCCTTTTTGACAATTTCAAATATCTTTCTTTTACAAAATCGCCCTACAAGGGCCAACTCTTTCCAAAATTCCTGTTTTGCCCATTAGTCCAGATTTTATGAAAATTCCAAAAAGAAGTTGTTTTATCCTTATTTCAATAAAGAAGCAATGTGGGACCCCCACTGAGGTGGTGTCACACAAGCTTTTCTTTTAAAAAAAAAAATTCTGAATTTTGAAAAACCCAAAAATATAGGAGCCTTGTCCCTTGGATTGGTGCCACTTGTCTTTTCTCTCTCCTCCCATTTACATGCCATGTGTCAGCATAGGGTTCACCTAGAGTCGGTGCCACATGTCACCCTCCCTCTTCTGCCAAGTGTCAGTGTGGGGCTACCTTAAGAAGCCGCCACATGTCTGCCATGTGTCAGTATCCATCCTGCGCCATGTGTCATTTCAAAGACTACCAGAAGATGCCAAGTGTCATAGGTTGTCCTGTCTAGAAAAAGTGGAGTTTGTCTCCTCTGAGGTGGCGCCACTTGAAGTGTGTCTCCTGCAGGGGACACGTGTCAACCCCTCCTTCCTTCTAGAAAAGTAGCCTGACACAAGTCCTCCCCCTATTTTTTTCAGAAAAGTAGGAAACATGTGTCACTCCTAAATTCCTACAGAAAAGGTAGGCTTGTCTCCTCTGAGGTGGCGCCATCTGGAGTGTCTCCTGCAGAGGACACATGGCAAGCTCTCATTTCCTCAGAAAAAGCAAGTGCCATGTGTCATTTTCTGCTTTCTTCAGAAAAGATAGAATTCAAATATTCAAAAATTTCCATAGGTGGCGAAAATCAAGAACTCCTACCTTTTTCATCCTGTCTGAGATGGCGCCATATGGCTTGGCCCACCTTCTCTCCCCTCTGCCACGTGTCATTCTCTGCTTCTTTCAGAAAAAGTAGAGGACACATGTCTTCTCCCTACCTCTTTCAGAAAAGTAGGAGACACATGTCACTCCTGGCCTTCTTCAGAAAAAGCAAACCATTTAAAATTCAAACAGGGCACTAGGTGGCGAAAATCCAGAGCTCTGATTTCCCAGATGGCCTATGAGAGCGCCACATGTCCCTTCCCTCTTTTTCCTCCCTCTTGCCACATGGCATTGTAGGAGCCACCCTGAGGTGGCGCCACATGTCCATCCTCCATTCCTCCAGGGCCAACCTCCATTTGAATTTCAAACTTCCCCCTGAGGTGGCGCCATTTGAGAAAGCCTCTCCAGACATCTGACACTTGTCCGCCACATGTCCAGATCTCCTTTCTCCAGAAAAGGTAGAATTCAAATTCCTCTGAGGTGGCGCCTTCTGAGCCCACTGCTCTGACCTTCTGACATGTGTCAAACACCTTTTGAGGTGGCACCATTCCAGGACTCCACTTGGCTCCATTTTTATTTTTTATTTTATTTTTAATAAAGGTAGCCCACCATGAGGTGGCGCCACCTGAAGACTCCCTACAAAAAGTGAATTTGAAATTCAAACTCCAAGAGAGCACCCTCTGAGGTGGCGTCTTCTGAGAGTTCCCTGCAGAGAGAATCAAGCAAACTTTTGAAAAATTCCAAATTCCCCCTGCTGAGGTGTCTCACCCACAAAATTTCCATTTTTTTTATTTTTCTCAAAAATTAAAACACCTTTTGAGGTGGCGCCACCTGAGGGCTCCCTGCAAAAGACAAATTCGAATTTCAAACCCCTCAGATGACACCCCCTGAGATGGCGCCACATGGAGGGCTCAGATTGAACCTGTTTGAATTTCAAAAATTTTCAGAAAAGTTATAAAAACAAGGGTTCACGCCCAGCCTAAAGGGAGATCATTTTTTAGCTCTGGTGAACTTGGAAAATCCGACCTAGCCTTCCTAGAATTAGATTTTGAACTGTGGAAATCGTGCCCCCTTTGGTGCATTGAAGAAGGTGGAGTAGAGCTCGTGCTGTGGCCAATTCAATTCCAACAGAGGTCGATTTTGGTGGACCATCCGAAGCTCGGAGCGAAGGACGAAGGAAGCTCATGATAGCTGCCCCTTTCAAGAGCTCCTACGCTGCGTAACGAAGCAAGGTGCACTTCTTTTCCCCTTAATGTGATTCTATAATTCGAATCGGGAGTCGTTTGAAGAAAGAGCTCATCCGAGGGATGGATTGAGCTATTCTCATAAAACGACATATATAAAAATGTTTTGTTATGCTTCCTTGATGATTTTTAACATTCATATAGTTAGCTAGGTTTAATTTGCATTTTATTTCATTCATTTAGCATATTTCATGAATTAATTAGGATTAATTTAGCATTTATTTCAATTCTGCTTATTTTCAGTAGGTCTCTGTTTTTGTCAGTCAGTCCACACGTCATTTCATGCATTTGTTTTTTATTAAAAATCCTCAAAAAATAACGGAATGCGCCCTTAGGTGTCCCTGAAAGTTTGCCAAAAATTCGGAGGCATTTGAATTTGTTTACTGCGGTAAACATTCAAAATGGCAAGTCGGGTTTTGTTACCCGGGATACGTTTTGAAAATCATTTTCCGACTTGTAAAATCGAGATATCCCTCATGGAAGATCCGATTTTCAATCCGAAAGATGTTTTGAACTCGAGAGAATGTCTAGTTTTGAATATAATTTTATCAGATTTTTCTGATTTTTTATATTTCTGACAAAAATCCGAGAGTTCGGGACACGTGTCAGAGCCTAATTTGAGCCTCTGAGATCTTGGATCGACTTAGGGCTATGGTTTCTCTTTGTGTGTTGCTCCAAATCCGAAACTATAAAAAGTGAAAGTGGTGTCCGAGATGTCCTAAGTTTGAATCTGAAAGCCTGTAATTTTTAGAACAGTGTTGACCCCTGCTTCGGATTTTTTTTGTCAGCCCCTTGTTTTGCTACATTTGTCTGTTTTGTTAGTTTAGGCAGAAATAGTTATATTTTTATTTGTGTTTCTGTTGATCAAATGCCAAAGTCATAAACATGAAAGTTGTTCATATAGGTGTCGTTCATAACTCTGATTAATTTCATAAATTTTCATGGCCGTTTTGTATTTTTTTAGCATTTTACATCAGATTAGTGTGACTTTTACCTCTGTCAGAACTAAATCCCTGTTATTGAACTCACCATGGCTCAAATCCCGAGGCTGTAAAAACCAAAAATGTTCCATTTAGGGTCTTTTAGCAGTCTGCAAAATATCAGAAGTTTCCATTGTGTAAATCTTGCATTATCATATTAGGCATTGCATTTGGTTCGGATCCATAGGCAAAATCCATCATTTTAGGACTTTCCTTGAATTTTAGCATTTAAATCATATCATTTTGTGATTTTTAGCATTCTAGGTTGTTTATCAGAGTGTTTAGATGCTTCATACCGAATTTGGTGCAATTTGGAATCCATTTGAGGTTCGGATCATCCATAATACCAAAATAGGGTCCCGCAGGACCCAGATCCAAGCGAAAAACAAGCGAAAATCGTTATTTTTGATAAATTGCGAAATACCAAATTCTGATTTTACAGTCCTAATGTGTTTAGCAGCATGTCATCATGTCTTTTACTACATTTCATCATCATTTGATTCACTTGGAACTTCAAAATCTCAATTTTACCAAGTTTTCCTTCAAAAAACCCTGATTTTAAAGGTATAACTTTATAATTAGGGGTATTTTGGTCATTTTAACCTCAATTCCGAATTTCAAATTGTTTTTCACTGAATTTCTAGCATTTTCATCATTTCAAAATATCAAGGAAGCACGAGAATAGGGTTTATATCCAATTAAATCCAATAATTTCATAATATTATTGGAAAATCTTGGAAAAACCCACATATTTGAGCTAACCCAATTTCAAGTTTGGCAGGAACAATCAAAAGAAGGAGCTGAAGTCTGCAAATTTCTTTTATTTCCTTTATTTAGTGATGTAATAATGTAAATTTTGGAATAAGAGATTTAATTTCCTGCTTAGACTAGGATGCATGTCATATAGTTTGAATTTATGCAATATCCTGATTATATGATTCATGCATTTTATTTCAAAAGCACTATGGATGTTCACGAATGGCACGTGCACCAACTCTTAGGGAGTTGATGGACTCGGTGGGATCCATATTTACGGCCCTAGTCGGAATATGGACGAGACCCAGATCCATCATCTTTCTACTAGTCACATTGAGCCTACACTCTTAGGCTATCTTAAAATGCACATCATATTTCCAAAGTTTTCAAAATCATGTGCATCAAATCAACTAAATTCTGAACATATTCATGGCCACAGTCAGGATATGTGAAGGATTTATCTTGACTTAATGCATATTTTTCCAACAAATCTCTTAGAAAATCTTTTCAAAGTGCATTCATTCACTCATGTCATTTGCATCATGAAATCATTTTCTCGAGAAAATTTCATTCTCAAAAAAATCGATTTCTCAAGAAACTCTTAAGTTGATTTTCCCAAAGTCAAGTTTTCATAGTTTTCCCTGAAAATCGGTTTCTCAAGAAACTCTAAGGATTTCTTAAAATCGGTTTTCCAAAGACAAGCTTTTCCACAGTTTTCCCAGGAAAATGATATTTTCTTAAGAGATTCAAAAGAGTTTTCCAATCTTTCTCCAAGATCCAAAATCGATTTCCGAGTATTTCAAAAAGGTAAAATTCCCAGGATTTCGATTCCCCAAGTTTTGAATTTCTTTCTCCAATGAGCTTTCCTATGAATTTCCATCATTTTCCTAAGAAAACTCTCAAAGTCCAAGTTTTCCTAAGAAGTGTTTCCCTTTTCAAATGTTCACCCTTTTCTCAAGAATCACTTCCATTTTCCCAGGATTTTCAACCATTCATAATTTTCCCAAGTCTTTATGAACTTTCCTGAGATTTCAAATCTTTTCCATCTGAGTTTCCTGAGAGAATCTTTTTAACTCCAAATATTTTCCAAGCATACATCATGTTTTCCCAAGCTGCATTTTCCAAAATCTCATAGCACATGCCTGAATTCTCTGTGCATTTAGGATAGAATATAACTTTGATAATTTCGCTAAGTCAAGCATAGTTTTGGTCCTTGGTTCGATTACCCCTGTTAAAGGCGGCAGGAACGGTCGAACCTCGTACCGACAGGTCGAGCCCCATCCCATGGATTTTCCCGCAATTTTCAAAACGGAGGCGAGTATTTCAAAACAATTTCCAAAATCCGGTCAAAGTTTGAATCGCGAAAGCGTTTCCTTCCTTTTTCTCTTCCGCAAGGAAGGGAAGACGGGGGGAAAATTTTGCGACGATGACACCTTCATGATCATACGGTACGGCAGGGACACCACCTGAGTTCCAATTTAATAATTCGTCCCTGTAGCGATCGCTCTAATTCACGTGCCTGCCCCCACCATTATTCATCTTCCTTCTCACCTCCAAAGGCTTATTTGGGATAGACTGCCCCAAGCCAGATTGTAGGAGAACTCGACTACCTTGCTGCATCTCGGCTTCAAAATTGCAGAATAGCCACAAATCGCGGTCAGACAATCTGGCAGCCTCCGCAACAATGTCTTCATCATCGCCCCCATCTCCATAAGGTCTCCACAAAACCTGTACATTGGTAATTCTTTTTAATAACGAATGACAAATATATTAAAATTTATTTACGCATGATATGGCAACAACGATATGCACTACGGAAGACAATCCTGCAGCGATGTATACTTAAGAATGCTGAACATTACAATGACTTATAATACTCAATGGTAAATGCTGACGCGATTGTAAACAATTTTAGAACGTTTACCTCGTTTAATTGCAGCCCATCTAAAATGGACTTAGCATTATAAACTGCGACGTTTATTCTGGCCCAGCGACCGATCTTTGGAAAACCAGAAATCGGAGGGCCACACCGTGGACGCAATGGGATAATATGTTCCAACGCCCAGGCCTAACAAAAAAAATATTATTAGCAACGCCACAGACTGCAATGAGATTTGTCTACAAATACTAAGTATGTAATCAACAAATACCTGAACAAATGGCCAAAATCCGCCAACTGTTTTCGTACCATTACTCGCACGGTGGAGTTGACTGTACAGGTGTGCGAGCATAGCGGCACCCCAGGCATAGTTGTCGACTTCGTCTAAGTCTGCCAGGTACTGCAGCCACATGGAACTTATTCTCGAACCAGAACAATCAGAAAATAATGTAAGAGCAAAAAAATATAGAAGGAAGTCGCGCAACTCTTGGTCAGCTGTTTCAGATGCACAAGTAGCGGAGTGGCCTTCCCATTTATTACGAAAAACTGAGACCTTCATTGATGTGGAATTGCTTCCACCAGAAATACATTGACTCCATTCGTTCATCGACATTCCTAGAAGGGTAGTGCAGTTTTCCCTTGCGTTATAGTTTGAATGCCGTAATAGGACAGCACTGTCATCGCACTTAAGGCCAGTGATCCTCGCCACATCTTCTAGAGTCATGGTGATCTCAAAAGAATCAAACTGGAATGTGTTAGTCTTATCATTCCACTTATTTACCAGGTGAGTCATGGTATTCCAGCAAGTTTCAAAATATTGCTGGTCCAAAAGGCCACCGAAGTGCATATTTCGTAGTCGGTCCTTCTGATATGCACTCAGTTGACCATACCAAGACAGAACTACAGGCCATTGACAGCGACCTCCGAGCTTTTCACCTGGTGCTCTACTTCTCTTGTGACCTCCCTGTAACACAAAATAACATATTATTCCTACAAATTATAAATTACTTCCATTTGTACTTATAAATACTATTCTACTAACCGCTATAAATAATATTGGTTGCAGACATACTATCGCAGTAATCGCTATAAATATCAATACCTAACACAGTAATCGCTATACCAAAATCGCTAAACATATTATTAAATCTTCGTAGACAGGACGAATATATTTACCTTGGTCGCTATTTTCTGTTGTTCTCCCTCCAACCTGGGACTTTCTGGTGGGTCCACTGCCTCCAACTGCCTTTCAATCTTCATCTCTACCGGCTCCACCGTCGCCTTCCTTTCTCTTGCCTTCCTTTTCTCATCCTCCTTCTGCTTCCTTTCTCTGTCCCTATTCTCTTCCTCCTCCTTCTGCTTCCTTTCTCTCTCCTTTTCCGCTTGCTCCTTCTGATTCCTTTCTCTCTCGCATTTCTCCTCCTCCTCCTCTTTCCTTTCTCTCTCTCTTTTCTCCTCCTCCTTCTCCTTCCTTTCTCTCTCCCTTTTCTCCTCCTCCTCCTTCTGCTTCCTTTCTCTTTGCCTTTTCTCCTCCTCCTTCTCCTTCCTTTCTCTCTCCCTTTTCTCCTCCTCCTCCTTCTGCTTCCTTTCTCTCTGCCTTTTCTCCTCCTCCTTCTCCTTCCTTTCTCTCTCCCTTTTCTCCTCCTCCTCCTTCTGCTTCCTTTCTCTCTGCCTTTTCTCCTCCTCCTTCTCCTTCCTTTCTCTCTCCATTTTCTCCTCCTGCATCCTTTCTCTCTCCTTTTTCGCATCCTCCTCCTTCTCCTTCCTTTCTCTCTCCTTTATCTCCTCCTCCTTCTGCTTTCTTTGTCTCTCCCTTTTCGCCTCTTCCTTCTGCTTCTTCCTTTCCCTTTCCTTTTCTTCCTCCTCCTTCTCCTTCAGCCGCCTTTCTTTCTCCTCGATTTCTTGTTTCCTTCTTTGCCGCAGTTCTTCCACCTGCTTCTTCATTTCCCTTTCCTTTTCTTCCTCCTTCTCCTTCCGCCACCTTTCTTTCTCTTGCAGTTGTTGTTTCCTTATTTCCTGCAATTCTTCCTTCTGCTTCTTCCTTTCTCTTTCCTTCTCTACCTCCTCCTCCTTCTCCTTCTGTTGCCTTTCCTTCTTTTCCTCATTCTCCTTCTGCTGCTTTTGCATTTCCTTAGCTTCCTCGAACTCCAACTCCCTCCTTCACCTTTCCTTTTCTTCCTCAAACTGAGGAATATTCTGTTCTTTCTCTTCCTCCTCCTTATTCATTTGCCTTCGCCTCTCCTCCGCCTCCTTCAGTAGCCTTGCGTTGTGTCGCATTGCTCTACCCTCCAAGTTTCTCCTATGAGCCTCCGCCATCATATTGCTAACATCCCTTTCCCACTCCTCCGCCTTCTTCTTCCTCTTTTCCATCTGCTGTGCGTTAATCCTCCACCTTCTATTTATATTCTCATTAATATTTCTGGCCTTTGCCTTCTCTTCGTCATCCTTGTTCTGCATCTTTCGTTCTTTAGAGTTCTTTCTTTGGTCCGCAGCCTCGATATCTGATGGATAATCCTCCGCAAAATACGATTCCAAGGCTTTTTCCCTGTCTTCATCGTTCTCAATCTTAAGTATATTTTGGTATCTTTCAAAAACTTTAGATAGATGGGACTGGCGGATCACTTCTCTAATAGACAACCCATAGAACGACGGGGTATCTCTAATCTGATGAGGCGCAGACATTGCTAACCTGCACAACACAATACACGATCATCATCAGTAGAAATCGTCGGAATATTTGGGTTCATAATACAAATCCTTGTATAAGAACCAATCTTCAGATTGAAGAAAGAAAACTTACACGAAACTCACCGAAACGATGGGAATTTGGATATTCCAACTGTAGAGTAAGCAACAGTAACAACTAATACGCAACAGAAGGTGGCAACGATGCTGCGACTGCACTTAAGACGGAAACAGATGCTCTGGTAAAAAGGAAAGGATGCTCCGGCAACTCGAGATGAAAGCAAAGAATCTCCGGTAGAGTGCTTAGAACGAGAAAGGATTTTTTTGAACTATTTGTATCATACAACATAACGCTTGCTACATACGCAAACTCTGCGGAACGTTTTCCCGCGATATCGATGGAGGGCAATTTTGTCATTTTCACGAACCGACGATTCAGTTTTCTAGAAGGAGGGCATTTATGTCCGTCCGAGGAAGAGGAACCGACGATTCAGTTTTCTAGAAGGAGGGCATTTATTTCTGTAAATTTTCAGCGATATCTATTGTCATTTCATTCCCCATTTTAACTTCAACGATACATTACAACCACCTGCGGAACGTTTTCCCGCGATATCGATGGAGGGCAGTTTTGTCATTTTCACGAACCGACGATTCAGTTTTCTAGGAGGGCATTTATGTCCGTCCGAGGAAGAGGAAGCGAATGGCGGTAAAGGTTACTTAAGTCTTTGTTGCGGCACCAAATTACGATGCAATATGATGGCGACCCACATGGGGATACATGACGGTCTGCATCTTATACGTGGCGCGGTTTGGAACCCCCAAACATGAGATCTCAGTACCGGCTCTGTAAATTCTTCCGCAATTTGTAGTGTCTTCCGCAAATTGCTATAGCGATTTGTAGTGTTATTCAGTAAGCAAATCGCTGTAAATCGCTACCCGAATTAGGACCAACTTGTCAGGGCCATATCTTCCTAACCGGAGGTCATATTTCAAATCCGTAAAAAGTGGTGTCTTCGTTATTGAGTCTAGTTTATTTCTGTAAATTTTCAGCAATTTCTATTGTCATTTCATTCCCCATTTTAACTTCAACGATACATTACAACCACAATCATCAAAAGAAAGATTGCCCAAGCCTAAGAAGCTTCTTGAATCGTTCCTTCAGTTCTTTGCCGGATTCTGCACTGTTGCTTTTGAAATTGTTGGGGTCCTCTCGAGCGAGCTCTCCAAGCAATGGGAGTCCCATCATCGCCAAATCTTCCAAGGTGATCATCATCTCTCCCCACGGAAACACAAAGGTGTTGGTCTCCCAGCACCATGCTTCAAACAGAGCCCTTATCACGTTGGCCTGGCACTTTATGTTCCCTAAGGATGCCTTCAAAGCCCCGTAGATCCCAACCTTGTTCCAACGTCCTCCGAACTTGGGTTCCAGTCGCCGGAACCAGTCGGACAGCCTGGGCAGCGGCCTCATTGCACCTTCTAACCTGCAATTTTCGGACCAATCTGCCCTGCCAAACTTGATTTCGGCTTCGAGGGGTGGCATTTCCATCGACGTCTCAAACGCCGCAACCTCCTCTTCTTCTTCCACCTCTCCAACGGTTGGCTGCAACAGTTGGGCTTCACCCTTCAACGTCCCACTGATAGGCAAAACAACATTTCAAAGGTTATTTATCATAATGCCAGCTTTAGTTGAATCTGTTTTGATTGCAATGTTTGAAGCATCTCTTTCTTGCTTTGATTGTTTGTGTTTGTTGCTTGCTGCTTAAGTGCTTCTCAGTAAGCAGAATCTGGCCCTCATGCTCATCTCGATTGGATTACTGAGATTCCACCAGTAAGATCTGTAGTCCTTCTTGCTGCTAACTCTTTACATTTGCAGATTGTTTCTTCAAATGATTATAATAATGACAAATATGCGAAGGAGTTCAGTATCAGTGTTTCTAATGCGCTTGCTACTTGTCCTGCTCGGGTTTTGCCAACTCCTCGTGTGAGTTGATCAGAATAATGAACAAAACAATAAATTACATATGATCAACTCACACGAGGAGTTAGCAAAACCCGAGCAGGACAAGTAGCAAGCGCATTAGAAACACTGATACTGAACTCCTTCGCATATTTGTCATTATTATAATCATTTGAAGAAACAACCTGCAAATGTAAAGAGTTAGCAGCAAGAAGGACTACGAATCTTACTGGTGGAATCTCAGTAATCCAATCGAGATGAGCATGAGGGCCAGATTCTGCTTACTGAGAAGCACTTAAGCAGCAAGCAACAAACACAAACAATCAAAGCAAGAAAGAGATGGTTGATGAGCCCGAACGGGTAGCATCCTGTGAGGGCAAAGGGCCATGAACACGCTGGGAGGAGCCCTCAGACCCCCCCTTCTGTAAGGGTAAAAGCTCTGAATCAGACTCCATAACTCTTCAAGTTGAATGATGCTACCCACACTGAGAGGAGCCCACAGACCCTCCTCCTGTAAGGGTAAAAACTCTGAATCAGGCTCCACAACAGTAAATGTGCAGGTCAGTCGGTGCTTGATGGAGCAATGTATGATCTTCTAATGGATGTGCACAGAAGCAGAAATAGAAAAGAGAGAGAGAGATAGAGTAAGAGGGTTGATGTTCATGGCCTCCTCTAGGGGAGATTTCTTTCTCGGATAATCCTGCAGTGCAGAAACTGGATCTTAAATAATCATCTTCGGGGCACTTAAGTCTTTACAACCACTCCTTTTCAAGAACCGTCATTTTTTTTTGCACCAATGGAGGAGAGGGTACTTAAGTCTTTGCAATTGCATCAAACTCCAACGCTAATTAATGCTGACAAACATGGGGATACGAGACACACATGCTTACATATGTGGTGCTCTTTGGGACCCCCGATCATGAGATGTAGCTAACTGCCCTGTTCGGGGGGGGGGGGGGGGGGGGAACATATAACCTGCTTCGGCCTGAGAGGGGTTTTTTCTAACCTGTGGCTATTTTAAAAGCTTTAAACAATTCAAGTAATCTTTACACAATCAACACAAGGATAAGCTCACGGCCTCTTTCGGCTACACACTCAGCCAAATGCTTAACTCTACAGCATGACAGTTTACAGAAAAAACAAATGGCTTGCTGCTGAGGGAGGTTCTTCGGTGGCCCTGTGCACAAGCAATATGACCTGCTGCTGCGAAAGGCGGTGCAGAGACTGCACGACACTGCAGTGTGGCACACAAGTGTGCACTATATTCAGGTGGGTATGAAAGCACACTACAAGAGAGGCGTTGCGCTGGATGCACAGTAGCTGAGGCGTACAGGAGTGCCCAGGTGCACTGGCGCACAAGAGCGCATGGCAGAATACCACGCGACGTCGATCAGGTATGTAGCTGCGGATTGCGTGCAAGCATGTGGACCGCAACGATCTGTGCTGGGAGATTGCACGACAATGAAGCGTGCATTGCGTATGGCGCGATGGAGCTGATGTGCGCGATAGTGTGCGATGTTGAGGTGCAGCGGCAGTGCGCTGCGCAAGAGATGTGCAACAACAAGGGCGAGGCATGGTCTGGCTTGAGCATGAGCAGAGTGCGGCAAGTCCTTCTGAAGATTTGCTTTTCCATCCTGGGCCTGTGGATCTAGTCCACTTCAGCCTATGCACTTGAGGTAGAAGACTGACGTCTTACTTCACCGGGCTTGAGGATGTTCCATTTTGGGAGAAAACCCTCCATTTGCTAGATGTAAATAATGAAAAGGCCTTGCTGCAAATACTCACCAGTTTTGCTTGGTAAGCACTGCACTCTTGACGTCTTCACAGGTGCTTGAAGTCATAAAAGATCTGCAATCGTCACTGGATGTGCGATGAACACGATCAAGGCAATTCACCCAATCTAAGCTCAAATCCAAGTCGGTATTGGCCGAAAAGAACATAAATAAGCATAGCGCCTCCAATATCCCCTAAAAAGAAATCCTAATTCCCGTAGGCACAAAAGAGGAAAATTCCCTTTCCAAAAGACAAAAGTCTTATTCAATTTAATATTTCAAAAGTTACAAAATGTAAGCCAAAGTGGCCTATTTATAGGTTTTACAAAACCACAAACCAGCCAATAGCAAACCTGCTCATTCAGTTAAAAACCACCCGGTTTTCCAACCGCCATTGCCACTTGCTCAAGTAGTCCCCAAAGAAGAGACACACCAATATAGGGATGGCAGTGGACCGGGGGATACCAGGGCTCCACCCTGCCTTGCCCCGTTTGGACTGGGGATAAAGGGCATGAAACGGGAATGGAGGCAGGGATGAAAGTTAAAATCTATCCCCGTGCAGGGATGGAGGCGGGGATGGACTTACGCTTTCCCCCGCCCCATCTCAATTCCGCCCGCCCCGCCCTGCTCCCAATCCTTTAAGAAATGACTATAGACCGAAGGGAAACGGGCCCCACCCCGCCCCGCCTCACCCCCGTTTGGACCGAGGATGGAGGCGGGAGTGGAGGTTAAATGTTACACCAACCTGGTGAAAATTGGATTTCTGATAAGAGATTTAAAGCCTAGAGGCACGTTCTTAAGATCGCTATCTTTAGAACTTCAATCGCCCCACTCCGGAAATTCCAAAGATGCGAAAAAGGGTTTTGTTACGACTGAGTTCCCAGGATACAACTAGGCTTGAACCTCAAGAGAGTCACTGCTTCGCAAGAAAAGATGACCTCTCCCACACATGAACTCTGCAAGCCAAACCGAGAAGAAGAAAGGAGAAAACTGGAGAGTTAGAGATTCTGATCTTCAAAAGTCGAAAATAGAAGAATTTATAGACTTTTAGAGAGGCCAAAATGTTTTGCGATAAATGAGATTAAAGGCCATAAATCTGACGGTTTGAAAATAGGACGAAAAGGTACCTGAATGGTCACCCTCCTTTGACTGTTAATCAAAGGCCTCCAAAACCGTCCAACAGTCACAAAGCGCCTTAAACTCAATATAAATGATATTAAAACTTTTCAAACGGCCAGATATCTCAAAACCGAAAAATCAAAACGGATATTTGCGCCTCATATGCACCTCGCACCGCTGCGAGCGTGCGAAGTGCACCATCAAAATGCCACATTGCGCCTCAAGCACCCTTGCGCACGCACGCGCGCGCGCATGTGCGCGAACGACGCGTTTGTTGCTTTACGATGCGCAGCAACGTCCGCAAGCCACCCATGGACACAAGGCTTACCAAAGTAAAGAATAGAGAACAAAGTCTTATTTAAACAACTAGAAAAACTAATTTCTCTTAGATATGGGACTAAACTTTTTTTTTAAAACACTTTTGGTGGAAAGAAATCATCAATTTTAAAACTTTCCTAACAATCCCCTACTAGTTTTAAAAATTATTTGGCTTGCATAGAAACTTATGCATCAGTGACAGTGTCTGCATGACTTGAACCCCCACTATTTGAAAGAAAACCTAAATTAACCAAGGTGCTAAGTGGACTTACCTTGAACTTAGCTCCTTATATTGTTAACGGAGTTTTCAATCATACATAAGTTTCCAAAAGTTCGATTGTGTGGATTTCATGTTGGCACATTTAGAGCCTTATGCTTTCCTGGATTCATGAGTGTTCTAGAGAATTGCCAATTCTCATAAGAAACGGCTCACATTTCTACACTCATATAGGTGAGTTTGTCTAGGTGTACAGTAACACACACCTTAGCCTTAAGGCCTACAAACTCATTAAGAGCTATTAGCTCAACCCTCATATTAGTTACAGCTCATGTGCACACATCAGTAATGGGCTTACATAAATATGCTCAATATCTGTCATTCACCAATTTGTTTCCCATTGAACCTATGCAAGTGGGATCTCCAGCGCTCTAGGTTGGGTATCCTTAGGTGATGACTTGATTGGCTTAATTCTCATTCCCCTCTCTCGAAAGGCCTTTCGTAAATGGGTCTGCCAAATTTTGACATGACTTCACATATTTCAATGAAATAATATTGTCATCAATCATTTGTCTTATAAAACTATGTCTTAGACTAATATGTCTAGACTTCCCATTGTATTTCATATTACCTGCTTTACATATAGCTAATTGGCTATCACAAAACATTGAAATAGCAGGTATAGGCTTCTCACCTAGTGGAATATCCACTAGCATATTCTTAAGCCATTCAGCTTCTCTACAAGCAGATGCCAAAGCAATAAACTCAGATTCCATTGTAGAATGAGTTATACAGGTCTGTTTCTTAGACCCCCATGCAACTGCTCCTCCTCCAAGGGTAAAAACTCAACCACTCGTAGACTTGGAATCTTCAAAGTCAGTATTCCAACTTGCATCACTATACCCTACAATAACAGCAGGAAACTCGGTATAGTGAATTCCATAGTCTAAAGTATGCTTTAGATATCTAAGAATCATGTTCACTGCATTCCAGTGTTGATGACCAGAATTATTAGTGTATCTACACACTTTACTCATTGCATAGGCAATGTCAGGCCTTGTGCAGTTCATTGCATACATAAGGCTACCTACAACACTGGCATATTTTAATTGTTGAACACTAGCACCATCATTAGGAGTCAATTTCATATTTGGATCATATGGGGTGCATGCTGGTGAACTATTAAGATATCCATACTTTGTAAGAATTTTCTCAATATAATGTGATTGACATAATACAAAGCCATTTTTATTTCTTATAATTTTGATTCCTAAAATAACATCTGCAACACCCAAGACTTTCATACAAAACAAGAAAGATAAAAATCTTTTTGTTTGATTTATGCATTCACTATTGTTACCCAAAATAAGCATATCATCAACATATAAACAAATAATAATAATTGAGCTACTATCTACTTTACTGTAGACACATTTGTCCGCATCATGAATTTTAAAACCATTATGCACCAGAGAACTATCAAATTTTTCATGCCATTGCTTAGGGGCTTGCTTTAATCCATATAAGGATTTCTCAAGTTTGCAAACTTTGCGCTCTTGCCCTAGCACTACAAAACCTTCAGGTTGCTCCATATATATCTCTTCATCTAATTCTCCATTCAAAAAGGTTGTTTTCACGTCCATTTGATGGATTTGAAGCTTATATATGGCAGCCATGGCAATCAGAATTCTAATAGTAGATATTCTGGTTATAGGAGCAAAAGTATCAAAATAATCAATTCCTTCTTTTTGTTTAAAGCTTTTTGCAACCAAACGTGCTTTAAATTTATCGATTGTACCATCAGCTTTTAATTTCTTTTTGAAAATCCATTTGCAGCCAATAGTTTTGCAACCAACAGGTAAATCCACTAATTTCCAAACATTATTAGACATAATTGATTCTATTTCATCATTAATAGCTTCTCTCCAAAAGGCAGCATCTTGAAAATACATAGTCTCTTGAAAAGACACACGATCATTCTCAATTAGAAATGTATAAAAGTCAGAACCAAAATTAGTTGGTTTTCTAATGCGTTTACTGAGTCTAACTTCAGTTTCTGGTTCATCAAAACATTCATTAGAATATTCAACCTTGTCATTTACAGGAAGTTCATCTACTATGATCCGGCTGCCATCAAGAAGAGAATCAAATGCATTTTTATGTTCTATGAAAGATGCATCTCTAGATTCTACAATAACATCATTAACAATGTACAAAAATCTATATGCTTTACTATGTTCAGCATACCCAACAAATGCACATTTAAATGCTTTAGGTCCAACCTTCTTCCTTTTATTTTCTGGAATTTTAACATATGCTAAACAACCCCAAACACGAAAATAACTAAGATTAGGTTTCTTACCAAAACACAATTCATAAGGTGATTTATCAGATTTGAAATAAGGAACTCGATTAAGAATATAACAAGCAGAAAGTATAGCCTCTCTCCATAAGTTGGAATGCAAACCCGTATTAAGAAGCATAGCATTCATCATTTCTACAAGTGTTCTGTTTTTCCTTTCTGCTACTCCATTTTGTTCAGGAGTTTTAGGTGCTGAAGTTTGATGGATAATGCCATTATCTCAACAGAATTTATCAAATTCTTCTCCTAAGTATTCACCTCCTCTATCTGTTCTTAAATGTACATTATTTGTTTTAAACCTATTTTGTACTTCAGCAAGATAAAGAAGAAATTTGGAAAATGCTTCAGATTTATGTTTCATCAAATAAACATAACAAAATTTCGAGTAATCATCTATAAAGGTAATGAAGTACCTATTGCCACCACGACTTAAAACATTATCCATCGTACACACATCAGAATGCACTAATTCAAGCAATTTATAATTTTTTTCTACACTAAGAAACGGGAGTCTAGTTAACTTAGTTTGAATGCATGTCTCACACTTATGTTTATGTTCTATTCTAACATGACAAGGAAGAAGACCAAAGTTATTCATATTATGAATGCAACGAGAATTTATATGTCCTAATCTTGAATGCCAAAGAAAATAGGAGTCAACCATATAAACAGAAGTAGTAGCTTCATTTATGCTCATCTTGAACATACCATCAGTGGCAAACCCTTTTCCTACAAAGATTTTTCCTTTGGTCACAGTTACAATCTCATACTCAATAACAATCTTAAAGTCATTTCGTGAGAGTAGATCTGCAGAGATTAAATTTTTTCGAACTTCTGGAGCATAGTGGACATTTTCAAGTGTTAGGACTTTCCCGGAGGTGAACTTAATTTTCACACTCCCTTTTCCCAACACTTTATTTGAGGAAGAGTTTCCCATAAAGAGATTGCATCCCTCCCCCACTACTTCATACGACTTGAACAAGTTCCTGTCGTTTGCCACATGAACAGTGCTTCCAGTATCCAGGTACCAATCCTTATTTGCAGCCACCATAAAGGTTTCAGAGATTACAGGAACTAGCCTTTCTTCTGACTCATTTGGCTTAGGACCAGTCCTCTTCCGTTCTCTGCATTCTCTAGCAAAATGGCCAAACTTGCCACAAACATAGCAACTAATTTTCTTTTTATCAGTAGGCTTTTTCTCTTTCACAAAATTCTTTTTGATTTTCTGGGTTTTCATGATTTTGCCACCCTTGTTACTAACAAAATTCACTTTAGGATAACTTTCATTAGGACTCAAATTCTTTTTGTCACGAAGACGAGTCTCTTCCTCAATTTGGATGTCCTTAAGAAGGCCATCTAAAGTGATTTTCTCATTTTATGTTTTAGGTGATTCCTATATTCTTTCCAGGAATCCGGCAGCTTCCCAATGATGACAGCAACTTGGAAGTCATCATCAAGATACATACCTTCTCCTTTGATCTTATAGGCCAGTATTTGCATCTCATGAATTTGAGCAAGTATCGGCTTATCATCAACAATAGAAAAATTAACATACTGATCTACGATAAACCTTTTGTTACCAGCATCTTCTGCATTGTACTTGATCTCGAGAGCATTCCATAACTCTCCAGCCAACTCCAATGGTGAATACAGGTCAAAGAGTGAATCAGCTAAAGTGTTCAGGATATGCCCTTTGCATCTGCAGTTGTCAGTATGCCACTTCTCTTGCTCTTTCTTCTGTTCTTCTGTCTCAACTTCTCCAGCAACGACAGTGGGACAGGGCCTTTTGAGGACATAGTCGATATGCAGCTCGAACAGCAAGAAAGATACCTTTGATTGCCACCACTTGAAGTTTGACCCATCAAATCGATCGAGTTTTTCAAGGTCACGGATAAGCAGATTGATGGAGTTGGATGTCGAACCAGAGACCATAATAGAAGTTCTAAAATTCTTACACCAACCTGGTGAAAATTCGATTTCTGATAAGAGATTTCAAGCCTAGAGGCACGTTCTTAAGATCGCTATCTTTAGAACTTCAATCGCCCCACTCCGGAAATTCCAAAGATGCGAAAAAGGGTTTTGTTACGACTGAGTTCCCAGAATACAACTAGGCTTGAACCTCAAGAGAGTCGTTGCTTCGCAAGAACAGATGACCTCTCCCACACATGAACTCTGCAAGCCAAACCGAG
The DNA here is from genome assembly GCF_984573655.1 of Nuphar pumila. Lineage (NCBI taxonomy): Eukaryota > Viridiplantae > Streptophyta > Magnoliopsida > Nymphaeales > Nymphaeaceae > Nuphar > Nuphar pumila. The sequence goes on along the minus strand of NC_143264.1, from coordinate 169,492 downwards.
AAGAAGAAAGTAGAAAACTGGAGAGTCAGAGATTCTGATCTTCAAAAGTCGAAAATAGAAGAATTTATAGACTTTTAGAGAGGCCAAAACGTTTTGCGATAAATGAGATTAAAGGCTATAAATCTGACGGTTTGAAAATAGGACGAAAAGGTACCTGAACGGTCACCCTCCTTTGACTGTTAATCAAAGGCCTCCAAAACCGTCCAACAGTCACAAAGCGCCTTGAACTCAATATAAATGATATTAAAACTTTTCAAACAGCCAGATATCTCAAAACCGAAAAATCAAAACGGATATTTACGCAGCATATGCACCTCGCACCGCTGCGACCGTGCGAAGTGCAAAGTGCGCCATCAAAACGCCACATTGCACCTCAAGCGCCCTTGCGCACGCACGCGCACGCGTGTGTGCGCGAACGGCGCGTCCGTTGCTGCACGATGCGCAGCAACGTCCGCAAGCCACCCATGGACACAAGGCTTACCAAAGTAAAGAATAGTGAACAAAGTCTGTATTTAAACAACTAGAAAAACTAATTTCTCTTAGATATGGGACTAAACTTTTTTTTTAAAACACTTTTGGTGGAAAGAAATCATCAATTTTAAAACTTTCCTAACAATCCCCCACTAGTTTTAAAAATTATTTGGCTTGCATAGAAACTTATGCATCAGTGAGAGTGTCTGCATGACTTGAACCCCCACTATTTGAAAGAAAACCTAAATTAACCAAGGTGCTAAGTGGACTTACCTTGAACTTAGCTCCTTATATTGTTAACGGAGTTTTCAATCATACATAAGTTTCCAAAAGTTCGATTGTGTGGATTTCATGTTGGCACATTTAGAGCCTTATGCTTTCCTGGATTCATGAGTGCTCTAGAGAATTGCCAATTCTCATAAGAAACAACTCACATTTCTACACTCATATAGGTGAGTTTGTCTAGGTGTACAGTAACACACACCTTAGCCTTAAGGCCTACAAACTCATTAAGAGGTATTAGCTCAACCCTCATATTAGTTACAGCTCATGTGCACACATCAGTAATGGGCTTACATAAATATGCTCAATATCTGTCATTCACCAATTTGTTTCCCATTGAACCTATGCATGTGGGATCTCCAGCGCTCTAGGTTGGGTATCCTTAGGTGATGACTTAATTGACTTAATTCTCATTCCCCTCGATGTTTTATTGATGACATCTCTCGAAAGGCCTTTCGTAAATGAGTCTGCCAAATTTTGACATGACTTCACATATTTCAATGAAATAATATTGTCATCAATCATTTGTCTTATAAAACTATGTCTTAGACTAATATGTCTAGACTTCCCATTGTATTTCATATTACCTGCTTTACATATAGCTGATTGGCTATCACAAAACATTGAAATAACAGGTATAGGCTTCTCACCTAGTGGAATATTCACTAGCATATTCTTAAGTCATTCAGCTTCTCTACAAGCAGATGCCAAAGCAATAAACTCAGATTCCATTGTAGAATGAGTTATATAGGTCTGTTTCTTAGACCCCCATGCAACTGCTCTTCCTCCAAGGGTAAAAACCCAACCACTCGTAGACTTGGAATCTTCAAAGTCAGTATTCCAACTTGCATCACTATACTCTACAATAACAGCAGGAAACTCGGTATAGTGAATTCCATAGTCTAAAGTATGCTTTAGATATCTAAGAATCCTGCTCACTACATTCCAGTGTTGATGACCAGGATTATTAGTGTATCTACACACTTTACTCATTGCATAGGCAATGCCAGGCCTTGTGCAGTTCATTGCATACATAAGGCTACCTACAACACTGGCATATTTTAATTGTTGAACACTAGCACCATCATTAGAAGTCAATTTCATATTTGAATCATATGGGGTGCATGCTGGTGAACTATTAAGATATCCATACTTTGTAAGAATTTTCTCAATATAATGTGATTGACATAATACAATGCCATTTTTATTTCTTATAATTTTGATTCCTAAAATAACATCTGCAACACCCAAGTCTTTCATACAAAACAAGGAAGATACAAATCTTTTTGTTTGATTTATGCATTCACTATTGTTACCCAAAATAAGCATATCATCAACATATAAACAATCAATAATAATTGAGCTGCTATCTACTTTAGTGTAGACACATTTGTCCGCATCATGAATTTTAAAACCATTATGCACCAGAGAACTATCAAATTTTTCATGCCATTGCTTAGGGGCTTGCTTTAATCCATATAAGGATTTCTCAAGTTTGCAAACTTTGCGCTCTTGCCCTAGCACTACAAAACCTTCAGGTTGCTCCATATATATCTCTTCATCTAATTCTCCATTCAAAAAGGTTGTTTTCATGTCCATTTGATGGATTTGAAGCTTATATATGGCAGTCATGGCAATCAGAATTCTAATAGTAGATATTCTGGTTACAGGAGCAAAAGTATCAAAATAATCAATACCTTCTTTTTGTTTAAAGCCTTTTGCAACCAAACGTGCTTTAAATTTATCGATTGTACCATCAGCTTTTAATTTCTTTTTGAAAATCCATTTGAAGCCAATAGTTTTGCAACCAACAGGTAAATCCACTAATTTCCAAACATTATTAGACATAATTGATTCTATTTCATCATTAATAGCTTCTCTCCAAAAGGCAGCATCTTGAGAAGACATAGCCTCTTGAAAAGACACAAGATCATTCTCAATTAGAAAAGTATTAAAGTCAGAACCAAAATTAGTTGGTTTTCTAATGTGTTTACTGAGTGTAACTTCAATTTCTGGTTCATCAACACATTCATTAGAATATTTAATCTTGTCATTTACAGGAAGTTCATCTACTATGATCTGGCTGCCATCAAGAAGAGAATCAAGTGCATTTTTATGTTATATGAAAGATGGATCTCTAGATTCTACAATAACATCATTAACAATGTCCAAAAATCTATATGCTTTACTATGTTCAGCATACCCAACAAATGCACATTTAAATGCTTTAGGTCCAACCTTCTTCTTTTTATTTTCTGAAATTTTAACATATGCTAAACAACCCCAAACATGAAAATAACTAAGATTAGGTTTCTTACCAAAACACAATTCATAAGGTGATTTATCAAATTTGAAATAAGGAACTCGATTAAGAATATAACAAGCAGAAAGTATAGCCTCTCTCCATAAGTTGGAATGCAAACCCGTATTAAGAAGCATAGCATTCATCATTTCTACAAGTGTTCTGTTTTTCCTTTCTGCTACTCCATTTTGTTCAGGAGTTTTAGGTGCTGAAGTTTGATGGATAATGTCATTATCTCCACAGAATTTATCAAATTCTTGTCCTAAGTATTCACCTCCTCTATCTGTTTTTAAATGTACAATATTTGTTTTAAACCTATTTTGTACTTTAGTAAGATAAAGAAGAAATTTGGAAAATGCTTCAGATTTATGTTTCATCAAATAAACATAACAAAATTTTGAGTAATCATCTATAAAGGTAATGAAGTACCTATTGCCACCATGACTTAAAACATTATCCATCGTACACACATCAGAATGCACTAATTCAAGCAATTTATAATTCTTTTCTACACTAGGAAACGGGAGTCTAGTTAACTTAGTTTGAATGCATGTCTCACACTTATGTTTATGTTTTATTCTAACATGACAAGGAAGAAGACCAAAGTTATTCATATTATGAATGCAACGAGAATTTATATGTCCTAATCTTGAATGCCAAAGAAAATAGGAGTCAACCATATAAACAGAAGTAGTAGCTTCATTTATGCTCATCTTGAACATACCACCAGTGGCAAACCCTTTTCCTACAAAGATTTTTCCATTGGTCACAGTTACACTCCCAGACTCAATAACAATCTTAAAGCCATTTCGTGACAGTAGATCTGCAGAGATTAAATTTTTTCGAACTTCTAGAGCATAGTGGACATTTTCAAGTGTTAGGACTTTCCCGGAGGTGAACTTAATTTTCACACTCCCTTTTCCCAACACTTTATTTGAGGAAGAGTTTCCCATAAAGAGATTGCATCCCTCCCCCACTACTTCATACGACTTGAACAAGTTCCTGTCGTTTGCCACATGAACAGTGCTTCCAGTATCCAGGTACCAATCCTTATTTGCAGCCACCATAAAGGTTTCAGAGATTACAGGAACTAGCCTTTCTTCTGACTCATTTGGCTTAGGACCAGTCCTCTTCCGTTCTCTGCATTCTCTAGCAAAATGGCCAAACTTGCCACAAACATAGCAACTAATTTTCTTTTTATCAGTAGGCTTTTTCTCTTTCACAAAATTCTTTTTGATTTTCTGGGTTTTCATGATTTTGCCACCCTTGTTACTAACAAAATTCACTTTAGGATAACTTTCATTAGGACTCAAATTCTTTTTGTCACGAAGACGAGTCTCTTCCTCAATTTGGATGTCTTTAAGAAGGCCATCTAAAGTGATTTTCTCATTTTATGTTTTAGGTGATTCCTATATTCTTTCCAGGAATCCGGCAGCTTCCCAATGATGACAGCAACTTGGAAGTCATCATCAAGATACATACCTTCTCCTTTGATCTTATAGGCCAGTATTTGCATCTCATGAATTTGAGCAAGTATCGGCTTATCATCAACAATAGAAAAATTAACATACTGATCTACGATAAACCTTTTGTTACCAGCATCTTCTGCATTGTACTTGATCTCGAGAGCATTCCATAACTCTCCAGCCAACTCCAATGGTGAATACAGGTCAAAGAGTGAATCAGCTAAAGTGTTCAGGATATGCCCTTTGCATCTGCAGTTGTCAGTATGCCACTTCTCTTGCTCTTTCTTCTGTTCTTCTGTCTCAACTTCTCCAGCAACGACAGTGGGACAGGGCCTTTTGAGGACATAGTCGATATGCAGCTCGAACAGCAAGAAAGATACCTTTGATTGCCACCACTTGAAGTTTGACCCATCAAATCGATCGAGTTTTTCAAGGTCACGGATAAGCAGATTGATGGAGTTGGATGTCGAACCAGAGACCATAATAGAAGTTCTAAAATTCTTACACCAACCTGGTGAAAATTCGATTTCTGATAAGAGATTTCAAGCCTAGAGGCACGTTCTTAAGATCGCTATCTTTAGAACTTCAATCGCCCCACTCTGGAAATTCCAAAGATGCGAAAAAGGGTTTTGTTACGACTGAGTTCCCAGAATACAACTAGGCTTGAACCTCAAGAGAGTCGTTGCTTCGCAAGAACAGATGACCTCTCCCACACATGAACTCTGCAAGCCAAACCGAGAAGAAGAAAGGAGAAAACTGGAGAGTCAGAGATTCTGATCTTCAAAAGTCGAAAATAGAAGAATTTATAGACTTTTAGAGAGGCCAAAACGTTTTGCGATAAATGAGATTAAAGGCCATAAATCTGACGGTTTGAAAATAGGACGAAAAGGTACCTGAACGGTCACCCTCCTTTGATTGTTAATCAAAGGCCTCCAAAACCGTTCAACAGTCACAAAGCGCCTTAAACTCAATATAAATGATATTAAAACTTTTCAAACGGCCAGATATCTCAAAACCGAAAAATCAAAACGGATATTTGCGCCTCATATGCACCTCGCACCGCTGCGAGCATCAAAACGCCACATTGCGCCTCAAGCGCCCTTGCGCACGCGCGCGCGTGCACGAACGGCGCGTCTGTTGCTGCACGACGCGCAGCAACGTTCGCAAGCCACCCATGAACACAAGGCTTACCAAAGTAAAGAATAGAGAACAAAGTCTTTATTTAAACAACTAGAAAAACTGATTTCTCTTAGATATGGGACTAAACTTTTTTTTTAAAACACTTTTGGTGGAAAGAAATCATCAATTTTAAAACTTTCCTCACATAAAATCCATCCTCGCGCGGGGATGGAGGCGGGGATGAAGGTTCAGATTTTGAAACGGGGTCGGGGTGGAGACCTTGTCCCCCGCCCCGGTCCACTGCCATCCCTTCACCAATACATTGCATCTGTTCTTCCTTCATGCGCCTATGCGCAGCTGGCTGCCCTGTCACAACTCTGCTAACGGTGCTGCTGAGATCAAAGCTGCGCTGGCTGAATGGGCCTCGCTGTCACAGTGCGTGCTGGCCAACGGAATACCCATGCTATGCGGCTGCGCCTGGATGACACTACCCGATTGATGCATAACTTCGGTTTGCATCAGAAGGCAGGCTTGGAATTCTTAAAGTGGGTTGTTGGAACAAAACTATCCTAAAGTGAATATGGTTGATCATTACCCTCGATTAATCTTGAACTATGGTCGTTAGAGAAAAATATAATTTTCATGGTTGGCCATCAGAATGACTTGGGGATGTAAAATGGTCTAATGGATTCGGTATTTAGAAAGAATGGGCTAAATATATTTTTGACCTTGTCAAAGCATTTTTTGTCTCCTTGGGTGACGACTCACATATCCGGACATTTGACATGAAGATGACCACTTACAGGATTTTTATCCAGCCCTATACTGGATTGCAAATAAGAAAGAAGCTATGGTTGACTCCTATTAGAACCTTCTTGCCGGGTGGGACATCCAACTAAGGAGAAATCTGCCTCCGTTGCTTTCCAATAATGGATGAAATTGATGCTTAAGCTCTAATCACGTAGACCCAAATACCTCTCCTGACGTACCTTGTTGGAAGCATTCTACCATTTTCTCGTCTTGTTACCACATGCTGGGTCCCCCTTGCATGCAATGGTTACTACAACAACAAAAAATGGATATAGTGGCATTTTCTACAGTGGCCAATTTAAAAACTTCCCACTGTTGAAGGCTTTAGTAGCAATTTGGCATAAGCTGCTATAAGTAACCTACAACAGCAGTTCAAAACTGCTGCTAAATCTATGTTTTTTTGTTTTTTTATAACCTACAATTATAGTCACTATATATTGGTAACCTACAATGGCAGTTTGGATTTTTTTTATAAGTAACCTACAACGGCAGTTTGTGCAGTTCAAAACTGCAATTAAATATCGATAACCCGGTTTTAACACCCCATATTTTCAAAACAAAACTTGGTAAAAAAAAAATTGATTTTTTTCTTTACAGTAAAATTTAGAAAAGGTTTTTAGCAGCAAAAATAAACGATAATGAGTCATTGGTTTTATAAGATATTGGGTGAGTCACAGGTATGTGTCCAAGCATTAATTGACCACTAAAGTATTCCATTTACGCAAACCAAAACAAGTTATTTATGACAACAACACTGCCTGATAAAGTAGTATTGATAAAAAAAATAGTTTTTATAAATGAAATGTCCAACACTATCTAGAAAAATCCTGAAACTCGATGTCGTCCTGCTTCGCATATCACATCACAGTTTCACTACTTGTATCCCCTATAAAACGGGGTTAGAACCATCGCTGGTTTGATAGAAAAACATTTTAACTCTAACAAGTATAAAGCTTATAAACACAAAGAGCATCTTTAGACCGTAGTTGAAAATCACATTGCTCAAGTCTACATGACTTAGCATATAACACGAATAGCCACTTTAGGGTTATAGTTGAAATATCATAGCTCAAGTTTCCACGACTTAGCGTATCGGTATCTCACGAATCAATGAAAGAGCACATCAAGCTTAGCTTAGCCATGCAAATACATCATGGGTCATTTGCCCGATCGATGTAGCAGTATACCGATATCAACACCTTTCACAAGATTATGCATGAATAATAATAACACATATTCATTCATTCATCACTAAACCTATGACTAATACATTATTTTGATATTAACCGTTTACTCCCAAGTATGTGGGAGAATCATGACTTTGGCATCAATACGACATTATGAGAGTTTATTATGCTATGTATTTTATATACTGTAGAGGCCTGATGACCCTGTCTATGGTAGAGCGGCAATCAAAGCTCATGTCAGGAGACCCCCCACTAAGTCAGTTCAGATGCATCCTTCTACTGCAATAGCGAGGTTCAATCACTAGATCTTAAGGATAACCTGACCTCCAAACCTCTCAGTGATGAGAAGTTCTTTAAACTCTTTGGTTCATAACATAATATAGGAAACTCGATGTGGTATCATCACCGTCATGCCATTGTGAGTGCAAGTCCTAAAGGGGTTTGATGACATAATCTTTTTTATTAGGACATTGAGTGCCTAATAGACAATCTAGTGCATTATGCATCAAAGAAACATGTACCCCAAACCCCACTCAATTTTTTGAAGCACGGGCCACCCATATGGTTCAGGGACTACTGTTATGTTTTATTCATATATATGCAGGACCTTGCTCTCAACATCTACGACCTTCATGAGTGTTTCACCCTTTTCAGCTGGACAACCAACTATGGCACAACGACCCTTACGAGTCATGCTGTAGTACAATGTTTCACATGGGAATGCATAGACAATGATTATTTTGGATCGACTATTCGATGTACATAGCCACAACAAGCACTGACCTAATCAAGGCACAACAGCTATTCTAGTGCATTGGCCCTTATGAGTATGATGCCCTTGAAGGCGAAAGTGGAACGAGCCATCCAAGCAGGGTTCTTATAACGAGGGCATCATCATACCATTCATACTAGCTCAGGTAAGTATTTTGCCAAAAATTTTGGCACCACTTCTGTAAGACCCGCAATTTTTCAGAAAATATCTGAATAAAATTCATGAGGCATTTACCGCTAAAAATGGCATTTTTCTCAGAATGCGAAACGAATCAATTCCTGCGAGCCAGTTACACTTAGGATATTCGTCGAATCGCGAATATATGCTCAAACACTCTGGAAGCCATAACTTCCTATCTGAACAAAATCAAAGGATTCCTGCGAGCCAACTTTCTTAGTGGCATCAATACGAAGATAATGGCGTACTCAGAATTTTTTGGAAAAAAAAATCGCCGAAAACCCAAAATTCTTGCGGGACCCACAGAAATATGGGTGGGACCCACAAAAATATTTCTCAGAAAATATTCTAGAAGATTCTAGAATATTCCAGCACCTTCCAGCACCTTCCAGAGCCTTCCAGCTCCTTCCAGCACCTTCCATGGAAGGGATTTCTGAAAAGCCAAGGGGTAAAGAGGAGATTCTGAAACTTGGGGCCCAAGTTTCAGAATCTATAAATAAAGGAGCCCCCCTCTCTTTAAAAATCGCCAACCCCTCTCTCTCTCCTCCTTTTCCAAACCTCCCCTACCTAGCCTAGCCCACCTGAGCCCACCTGACCTGGTCTGAGCCTGCCTGACTTAGCCTGAGCCTGCTTGACCTGGTCTGAGTCTACCTGACCTGGTCCTAACCCACCTGACCTAGGTCTGAACCTACTTGACCTAAGTCTGAACCCAGTTGACTTGACTTGAACCTGGTTTGGTTCAAAGTCAAAGTCCAAGTCCTTTTTCGTCCAAAGTTCGAAGTTGATCCTTTTTCGAAGTCGAGCCTCGTTCGAAGCGTTTGAAGCAATCGGAGTCATTTCTTCCTCAAATTGAAGTAAGTTCGCTTCATTAAACCATCTCTCTCAAGTATTTGATTGTTTGTATATAGCATATACTTTCTAAAGTAGTATCTTGCTTTAGTTCTTGGTTGAGCCCTCTAGGACACTTCGGTGTTCACGCGCTCGCCTCGTAACTATCGTCGGATATATATGTTTGAATACGCAGTATATGCGTTCTTCAAAATAGTATCTCACCCTAGTTCTTGGTTGAGCCCTCTAGGACACTTCGGTGTTCACTCGCTCGCCTCGTAACTATCGTTGGATACAGATCTAGGTGTATATCTGTTGATACTGCCGACGTGTCTTATATCGCACAGGCCATGTAATTTACCTTTGTCGTCGCGTCGTATGATGCCAAGGCTCCTGCTTTCTGCAATTTACGATTACTGCACTTCCGATTATGCATTTACTTACGCCGTCGCATCGAACGATGCCAAGGCTCCTGCTTTCTGCAATGTATTTACTTACGTCGTCGCGTCGAACGATGCCAAGGCTTCTGCTTTGTTATATATGTAGAATATTTCGTTCAGTTACACACCCTGAACAATAGTATATGCATTTCCTTTACGCCGCCGCTGTATAAAGCACAGGCTTCTGCTTATATTACATATATGGCGCGTAAGTGAGCGTTCAAATGGAGATCAACTCCAAAATCGCCCATGCGATTCCCTTACCGCTCCTCGTACAAGATTCTGCTTGACGAATGAAGCCCCTATTGGAAAGGCTTCGCCTTTTGGCAAAATGCTCTTTACGTAAAGACTAAATCAATTACGTATGGCCTGGCTATGGCTCAAGGTTCCTACAACATTGATGGATGCAAAGTACGCACAACGGTGCGCATCCATTTCCCGAGTTAAGCGTAGCGATTTCCCACCAAAGAGGGGAGATGCCGCTGAAATGGATAAAAGAAACGCACGCTTTCTCCGTAAAAGAGAGGAAATGCTGCTGAAATTCCTGAAGGAGCTAAGAATGGCTCAGAAAAAACGTAACAGAAGTGCTACTCAGTTATGGAACGCCTTCTACGATGTAGAAAGGTTCGTCGCACCACTGTCGGTAGAGCAGAGAAGGTGTTGACAGAATGGTTGGCAGAAGAGCTGCCAGAACCAGTTAAGTGGCACAATGATGTCCTTTGTTGGAACGATGTCAGAATGACTCGTCTCCCTGACACCTGCAAGGGCATCATACTTGTAAGAGCCGTTGCGCCAAAGTAGTGGTAGCGCCTTGACAAGGTCCTGAGCTCGTTGCGTAAAAATACGTCGAGTAGCCGATCCGTAGAGATCGAGTCATGTGCATGCTCATTAAGAACTATCAGACAACCAGACTCGTAAGGGCCGCTGAGCCGGAGTGTGTTGTTTCCACCGAAAGAGGTGAAGTGCTCGTCAAGGCCGAAGTGCCGAGAGCAGAGTTAAGCATGCATATGAATAAAACCTTTGTTCCATGGTGAAAACCGTGTGGTTGATTGGGGTCGGGTACATACTTCTCAAAGGCTGCCCTATAGGCATGCAATGTTCGTCAAGTAATTATAAGACCGGCAGGCCCCTTTCAGAATTTCTCACCGAGGAAGACGGTGATGGCGCAGCCTTGAGTGACATATATTTCACCCGAACCTGATAGAGTTCATTGATGGCCTTCGTCACTCAGAGGTATGGAGGTCGTGGTTATCCTTAAATATCTAAGAATTGAACCCAACTACTGCAGTAGCAGAATGCATTCGGATACCTAGTAAGGATCTCTTCCGGTATGTTGTACCGTCCTACTAGGGGGATGGGGTCAACAGGCCTCTGGGGTATCTAAAATACATAGAATAATCAACCCCCAGATCGTCGCGTTGTCGCCCAGATATGAGTCCCCTAAGCCCAGGGGGAGGTGCAATTATCGAAACAAAGCATTAGCTTAGGTACAGCGCTACTTTGAATGTATGAGTGAATGACGTTGTTGAGTCAGTCCTGCATAACCTTTGTGAAGGTGTCATGGTCGGTATACTACTGGACCGATTGGGAAAGAACCCCATTGATATCCGTACGACTAAGTGAAGCTCGGAGAGCTGTCCTTAGATTCGTAGGATACGGATGTGCCAAGCATAAAGGCTTGAGCTAGACATCCATTCGTGACCCTGAAGAAGTCAAGGCTAAGTCGTAGAGACTTAAGCGGTTATTCTAACTCACAGCCCTGAAGAGGCTTATGCGAAGTCATGAAGACTTACGTGGATGTTCAACTCATAGCCCTGAGGAGGCTTTTGCGATATACGCTAAGTCATGGAGGCTTGAGCGTCGTATTACGAACTGCGACCCTGAGTGGTCTATGCATTTACTTGAGTTGAATAGATAGGTGTTTGCCTACTTACCAGACCATCAGTGGTTCTGACCCCGTTTTATCGGGATTTCAGGTGTTGAACCTGCGTGGCGATATGCGGAGCAAGGCGACATCAAGTTCCAGGGTTTCTCTAGACAGAGTTGTACTGCTTCCTTTTTATTGAACCTTCACTGCTTTTCTAAGCAGTAGTGTTGTAATAAACATGTGCTTTCGATAAAATGGAACACTTTGGTGGTCAATGAGTTGCTTGGCCACATACCTGCAACGTGCTCGGAGTTTTCTAAAACCGACGACTCATTATCGTCTTATTCCGCTGCTAAAAGCTTTCTAAGTTCCGCTGCAAAGAAAAGAAAAAGAAATTCATGAAAATTTTAACTTAGCTTTGTTTTGAAAATCCGGGGCGTTACAACTTCTTTTATTTAATGGAAAAAGCATGATGTTTCTTTTTACTATGAAATGTAACTTATCAGAATTTTGGCAGCACATCCTCTGTTTAACAGAGAAAGTGTTACGGTCTTTTAAACTCGATGAACATCTTTTCAGAAAATTTGACAATACCTCCTCTCTTTAACGGAGAAAGCACCGTGCTCTTTTAAGCTCGGTGAACATCTTTTAAGAAAATTTGACAGCACCTCATCTCTTTAATGGAGAAAGTGTTATGTTTATCCGGGGATACAGGCACACTGTTGTACATACTTTGCATCTATCATGGTTTATTGAAAACCTAGGCCTTAGTTGGGTCATACGCAAGTGACTTAGATGTTTACATAAAAATAGTTTTATAAAAATTATGGAGTCTTTTCAATAGAGGTGTCTTTGCCAGACAATATCTTGAACGAGGAAGGGTATTTGGAATCGCTTTGGTGAAAGGGAGCGGTCTTCATTTGTATGCTTACTTATGCACAGTTATATTTAATAAAAGCGGGAGCCCGTGCACATATAGCGCGTTTATAATATAAAAAGCATATGTAAGGCTCGACGGGTAAAACCAGACTAAATAACTTGCAGAAAGTATGAGCCTTGGCACAGTTCAACGTGACAATAATATTAAATGCATAAGCAAAGTGTATAAATGAATTGTAGAAAGTAGGAACTTTAGCATCGTTTGGTGCAATGACAATCTCAAATGCATAAGCAAATACATATATATTGCGAAAAACAGAAGCCTTTGCACCATTCAGCGCAACAACAATCTCAAATGCATAAGCAAATACGTATATATTGCAAAAAACAAAGCCTTGACACCGTTCAACGTGACAACAATCTCAAATACAAGCAAAACATTTATCGAGAAAAGCAGAAGCTTTGGTACTGTTTGGTGCATAAACCTATCAAGGTTAGGCGGTGGTTGGTCAATGAGACATTGAAGCACTTTTAGGTTATGACTGACACATCTTTTACGTTCGATACAGTTACAACCAAGAGTGTCTCTTGAAGAACTCAACAGTGCGATAATACGATGAGGTTTAGATCAAAATCGGATTAAACCTAGTTTAGGTCCAACTGGGTTCAAACCTACCTTAAGTGAGCTAGCCTAGGCCAGATGGGTTGGACCTACTCAAGAGAATAGTAGAGGAGGTCAAACAATCAGGGCTAAGAGGTTTTGTCTTAACTGGGTTTGATATAGGTCAGGTGAGTCCAAGTTCACCTCAAGTAGGCTCAGTCTAGGTTAAGTGGGTTTGACATAGGCTAAGACTAAGACAAGAAGGAGAGAAAAAAGCTAGCCTAGTAGGTTAAGTTGACTTGAACAAACTGGGCTCTGCCTAGGCTAGGCAGGTTTAAGCTCACTGTAAGTGGGATTGGTATAGATTAGAACCAAGAGAGGGTAGAAAGAAAAAAGAAGAGAAAGGAGGGAGGACGGTTTCTAAGAGGAGTCATCTCTTATTTGCAAAGTTTTGGGTCTTGAATTCCCATAGGGTCTGGATTCGATCCAGATGCCCACTTGATCGAAGATTCAAACTTAGTGGTAAAGTAAATAAATAAATTATATGTCTCTATAGAGTCCACATAATGATTCTATGAGATATTTATATGGGGCCCACAAGATATTTTTGTGAGACCCACTGAATATTTTTGTAGGACCCGCATATTTTTAGGGTTTTACAAATATTTTTTGCGAAAAAATATAAGTATGTAATTTCCTTCGTAACGACGAGACAAAGCAAATTGACTCGTTGAAATCTTTTGATTTTGTCTAGAGAGAGTTATGGCTCCCTAACTGTTTGAGTATATATCTCCGAAGATATATACGTCTTAAGTATAATTGGCTCGTTGAATTTTACTCATTTCGCATTTCGGGTTCATATGATAGTTTTACATAAAATACCTCTTAGTTTTATTCAAATTTTTTTACAAAAATTTACGGTCTTAAACCAATAGTTCAAAACTGTCGCTAAATCAATACTTTTACGGTGGCAATTTTTGTGCAATTAGAGAAATATGGGTAATATATAACCTGCAACCTACGGGGCAGTTCAAAACTGCCGCTAATTATAGGTCAGCTAAATATATGGTTTTCTCATTTTTTTTTTCCATGCACGATCCCTTCCCATTTTCGCGCTTGAACCCTAGCCGACCTTGTGCGCCCTCATCTCCCCTCCAAACCCTATCGTTGAAGCCCTCGCTCCCTTCGGAACCCCGTTATGGCGATCCCCTCCTTTCCGAAAACCCTCCTTCCCTTATTAATTTTTGTTTCATTTCTGTTGAGAGAGAGAGAGAGAGAGAGACCAAAAGCGAAGTGAAACTCAACAAAGCGTTGCACAAACACAAACAGCAAAACATGAAAACACCGTTTACACAAAAAACAGAAAAAACCCGAACACAAAACGCGCGCGCGAGAGAGAGGAGGTGGGAAGAAGCAGCGGAGGAGGAAGGATCGCCGGCGACTACGGTGGCGAGGGCGTGCCGGCGGTGTGGGTACTGAAGGACGTGCCGGTGGGGCGCAGCTGCATCACCGACAAGTACGTGCTCGGGAGGAAGCTCGGACGCAGGGAGTTCATGGTCACCTACCTCTGCACCGACCGCGAGACCCGCGAGGCCCTCGCCTGCAAGTCCATCTCCAAGCGGAAGCTGCTGACGCCCATCGACGTCGAGGACGTCCGCCGCGAGGTCGCCATCATGGGCAGCTTCCCCGACCACCCCAACGTCGTCAAGCTCAGCTCCACCTACAAGGACGCTGACGCCGTCCACCTCATCATGGAGATCTGTGAGGGCGGCGAGCTCTTCGACCGCATCGTCGCCCGCGGCCACTACAGCGAGCGCGCCGCCGCCACCGTCACCCGCACCATCGTCGAGGTCGTCCAGGTCCGGCCAATTCCCTCTTGTCACTCGTTTGGTGGAATTTGGGGGTTCCTTCGTCCTTGTTTTTTGTGAAAAATAGAGTTTGTTTGCTTTTTTCATTCTTCTATTTGGCCTCCTATTTTTCTTTTCCGTAATTTTGATCCGCTCTCTGTAGATGTGTCATAAACATGGCGTGATTCACAGAGACCTAAAGCCAGAGAATCTTCTGTATTCAAACAAGAAGGAGAATTCGCTGCTAAAAGCGATCGATTTTGGGCTTTCAGTCTTCTTCAGACCAGGTTTTCTCTTCTTCTTTTCGTTGCTGAACTATTAGATATGTGATTGATGATGGTTCAGGGCAATTGTTCAATTGCTAGTTATTTTGTGAGAATCTTATGAATTTTAATGGGCAGCAAGAAAATTTAGAGATTGTTCTACCTATGTAGATAGTTAGATCTGCCATTTTTTTCTTTTATATTTCTATGCATAATCGTATTCACGAATATATGCTCTTAGCTCATTTCTTGGTGCTAATCTAAAGTTGTGCTTCTTATTTTGGTTAATCCATGTTGTAATTGTTGGGTTTGCTTTGTCTGTTTACTTATTTTTCAATGTTGAGATTGATTAGCGAAACCAACTTTGACACAAACGCCACGTGTGAAAGTATCATATATAATTTGGAAAAATATAAGAAGGATATAAATGAAGGTCTTCGGGGTGGGTCTTCCTCTTTGGATTCATGTTGTTTCTGTGTTTTAAGTTGATTGATTATGTTTTTCTTATTTTGTTATGTTAATATGAATGGTATGTAGTGCTTGTAGTTGTCCCAATCAATCATGGAATTGAATCTAGATCTTTTTTTTTAATAGTTTCTTATATGAGATTTTGATGAACATTCATTTGAAATAGGCTGTCTGTTTTCAGAGTCCGTGCTGATGGTCTTGTGGTGCCTAGATAAGACTGTTGAATGGGGCTAAAGACTACTATTTAATTGATACGAGTGCTCTCATGTTCTAGATAGAAAAGCTAACCTTTTACTCCTTTCTTTCTGAATAACATTGTCAGATCATTTCTTATCTCAGTTGTTGGGAAGATTTTGTAAAGGATGCAGCTTGTAAGTTTACTTTGTGTCTCTATTTTTATTCTTAATATCTGATGATGGACATAAGAAGAAAACTGCACAGAGGCCCTTGCATAAGGAACATATGGGGGACTCTGTCATGACATTTCTCAAGTAACTCTGCAACAGATGCTACCCTTTCAATCACATTTAACCATGATAGAGAAGTGCCTAAGCTTTTAGGCATTTTTATGCTTCTTGAGTGCCAAACAACATGAACTTGTTTTCTGAATGATCTCATGTTCTAAGTTGCATTACAGTATACACATGAAAATGCAATTTTCCTTGCTGCTAGTAGGGTCACTAGGTGCCCTGATGCATTGATTTATGGTTGATGGTACATATCTAAGTTTCAAGTTAAATTTATTGTTTCTATCCTTAATTCAGAACTGTTAATTTTTTTGCAGGTCAAATGCTATGTGCATCAGTTACTCTCAGGTTTTGAGCATTGTCACGGCTGAGGTGTCTTGCATCGTGATATCAAGGGTTCAAATCTACTGCTTGATAATGCAGGAATTCTGAAAATTGCTGATTTTGGTCTAGCTTTTTCTATAATCCTGACCATTTGCAGTAGATTTGAACCTCCAATTCAATGCACTCTAAGAAATCCTGACAGGTGAAATTTATTGTTTCTATCCTTAATTAAGAACTGTTAATTTCTTTTTTTGGCTTTAATCTAGTTTTGACAGCATGCTTTTAAAGATTGTAGATCTATGTACATTGCTTGTAGTTTTAGTGTTACCTCTTCTATTGGCTCTCATAAAAGTAGCTTGTTTTTCTCTTTTCTCTTTTCTCTTTTTTCTTTTTTTTAAGAGGAAGAGGGGTGTTTCTTGGTTTAGATGATTGGGTCAGTTCTTTGAAACCTATTGTACTTAATGGCCTGCAGGGTTCTGTGTATTGTTGGTATGTTTCCTCTCACCCCCTTATATACATATCTGTTCTGCAATACGTACATAATGGCAGCTCCCAGCACAACATACCTATGCTGTTTGTGCCAGTGAGTGTTTCACTGGCGCTGATTTCAGGAACTTAATATGTATGGTTTCCCTAAGAAGGCATTTGCCTATAAAAAAAGGCATTTGCTGTGAATTGATTTTACAAGAAAGTTGCAGATTTTTCGCATGTGACTGATGCTGGATTTTAGTCCATCAAGTGGTCCAAAACCATTGTTTTAAGCCCAAGGCCCTTTTAATATGTTTTCTGAATAAAATATTTGGAGACCTCAAGTATGTAAAATCTTATTGACATTAGAAACTTGTGCGACAATTCTCTTTCTAAGTGAAGATAATTGCCAAAGAATACGATGCCAATCATGCCATCTAGTTTTGGTTCATGCACTATTTTGATTCTTGACAGAGTGATGATTTGGGCTCAGTTTTGGTAAGTTTTGCTTCCCCCATGATAGTTGTCTAGTTTCTTTTTGTTTTTTCAGATTCTTGGTGTTGTGAGTTTTTCTAATTTCTCTAGGCTAGTTATGAGTGAGGCCTTATGAATTACTCAGCCACACAGATTACAAGTGATTTGGCTATTTCCTTATGTTTCTGTCTCTCTCGTATCATGGCCTGAAATTGTTTAGTGTTACGGTAGCTTGGCTGCTGCCTTATCTTATGGAATTGCTTCAATGGCTATGGTGTTCATTAACAAGGCTGTTCTTATGCAATACGTGCACTCTATGACGCTTCTTACTCTGCTGGTATCATTCATGATAAACTGAACCTAATAATCCATGTTACCATCACCCTCTTAAAACTATAATGGCTTTTGTAGCTTTAAAGCCAATTATTTAAAAAAAAAATGTGATGGTGGAAATAGTGCAGTTTACAAACTTCCACTGTTTGTCTGATGCTGAGTAGTCAACAGTGGCAGTTTGCAAGAGCTATAGGGTACCTACGCCGCTGTTGATACCAAGGGCAGTCCACAATGGTCCTCAAGTAGGACCTATAGTGGCAATTGCAGATTGCCACTGTAGGGTAACAGCAGCAATTATGAAACTGCTGCTATAGGGTATCTACAGTGGCATTTTAAACTGCCGCTGGTGGTACCATCAGCAACCCAAAAGAGCATCAGATAGGACCTATAGTGGCAGTTGCAGATTGCCACTGTAGGGTAGCAGCAGCAATTATAAACTGCTGCTATAGGGTACTTACAGTGGCAGTTATACTTGCTGGTGTAGATAATAAAAACTGTCAGCTGTTGCCAACAGTGGCAGCACCTATAGTGCCATGGGTAGAACTGCCGCTGTTTGCTTCAGTGGCATTTACAGGAGGCTATAGCACAGTTTTTTACTGCCGCTATAGCTATATTTTGTTGTAGTGGGTTGCTAGATCAGGCTCTATGGGACCAGGCTTTTCCCATCCGAGGGTCTGTCATGGCATGGTTGATTCTTCTGGACGGACTGCTAACGGACCATGTCCTTAAAAAGCGGGGATTTCATCTCCCAAGTCTATGCTTGCTATGTTGTCTTCGCAAGGAATCCACTCTACACCTCTTCTGGGAATGTTCGTTCGTGAGAGGCTGTTTCCAACTGGTATGGAAACATGCATCAGCTGATTGGGACTCGTCACCTGATCTACGATCTGTGCTGATTTCCCCACACCTAAAAAGGCTCGGCCCCAAAATACAGTTCACCTGACGCTGCTTTGTTCTTATAGTTTGGCGATCTCATATGACTGCAAAGGAACACAAAGGCGACATTCCGGGACAACGCTCAACATCTTCATTTTTGCTTGCGCTGCCAAGTGTGAGCTCCTCATTAGGCTTCATTGAAAAAGAATTGATGTACCAGACTTCTTACTGTTCGAATCTCTAATGTAGCTTTCATCGAGTGACACCTCTTCACTCTTTGTAATGAAATGTAATTATTCTGATTTTTAATATAAAACCTGATATTTTTCTCTAAAATAAAAGAGAGTATCCACTCTGTCTATTGGGTGGGGATTAAAAATAGAAAGGAGATCGGATCGTGAACAAATCTGATGAGTTAGAAGTTGCAAATGGATCGGATTCAGTCAGGCTTCCAATATATATATGAATCTTAAACAATGTCAGAGTGTGAAATAGTATCAGAGTCAGATTCATCCAATCTGACTTTTTTTCTGATCAATATTTCTGTTTGAATCAAAAGGTTTTGCCAAATCCAAGCAGTGTTCTGGATCAAAACTAAATCCATTTTCATCCTCTCTTTTTTCTCAGGCCAAATATTATCAGCCATAAGACAGATCCAGACTCAACTCAAATTCCTTGATCATATTTGAAATGGATCTAGATTCAGATATATTGTTTAAAATTCATATGAAACTGGATTTGAATGAACCATGATCTATCCCATATCCAATATACATTTGCAGTTTTGGACCCTTATTCGGGTGTATCCTGTTAAAGAAAAGATCCAAGATTCAAAGACGTATCAAGATCCAGGGACATCTCATGAGCAGTGGGGTCCACACTCAGAGTCCAAGAATCAGGACACATCTTATAGAATCTCATGCAAGAGGACTCTCTCCAAGAGTCCCTCATTCAATAATGACCAAGGAAGAATCCTATATGCTTCTTAAAATCAATTATACTCTTCAGAGAGTTAAATCCACAAGAACTCCCACTAATGTTGAACTTGTATACAATAATATAAATAACGAGAGGCCCTCTCCTCTTGATCGTGTGAGATAGAGAGAGAGAGAGGATTCATAGATGTAGGTCACGTTAAGACCGAACCACATTGGGTCTTTGTATTTTCTGTGTGGACTTGTGGTGCGTGTGTGTGTTCCCCTTCCTTGGACGTGTGCACTAACATATTTAGAAATTTTACATGATATCATAGCCAACCGACTCATACCGATTTCCTGGGCATGTAATCCTCTTCCCCTTGGTTGTGATCCTCATGGCATCTAACTCAAGTTCAGCTATGTCAGGCCTCTCTTCCCTTGCGCCCAATCCTATTATTCAGTGGAATGTTTTCTCATCGCTGGTGTCAATCATGCTTTATAGACATAACTATCTACTATAGAGATCACATAGAATAAGTGATGTTCTCACAGGATCTCATCAAGTATGTAGATGGGTCATCTTCTGCTCCCAGTCAGTTCATAAAAGGAGAGAAATTGAAACCAAATTCTGAATTCATTGTATGAAAACGGGCATATCAACTAGCCCTAAGTTGGATTAGGGCCATTGTTACAATGGCCCATTCTTGGTCAAATTATATGCATCTCATCCACTCAATAAACGTGGATCATGTTGGAATGATCCTATGCTTCCCAGTCTAGTTTTAGTATTTTGCAGTTATATAAAGATTTCCAGGACATTAGGATAGAAGAAAAAAAATGGTAAAGTATTTAAACCATATTAAGTTTCTTGCTAATTCATTATGTGCGGTGAGTGAATCAATTTTTGATGAAAATCTAGTTCACTACACCCTAAATGAACTTAGTGAATGTGAGAGTTTTTATTACTTCTGTCTCTGTCCGAGATAAATTACCCACATTTGTGGAGATGTTTGAACTCCTGCTAAATCAGGAAAAGAGGTTATAAATGATTTGTAAGCAACTTCTCAGGGAGAGTTGACCACCATAACCATCTTCGCTCAAAGAGGTAGTTTTTGTGGTAGAGGATGTTCCAGAGGAGCTGCATGGTCCTCTAAATTTTTTTAAAATAATCGGGGTCAGCCTAAATGTTGCACCTGAAATCTCGGAGAGCCTTGCAACGTGCCATAGGTATGGGACTTGGTGCGGTGCATGGGGTTGAAGAGACGTATGCATGCCACTGATAGTGCCGTGTGTCTGAGCTTGGCACTGGGCTGTGCAAAGGGGTGTGGCATGTGCATGGGTTGGTGGAACGCAGGTGCTGAAAATGTGTGTGCATGTCACTGATTGCGTCATGTGCCTGAGCTTGGCACTAGACAGTGAAAGGAGTGTGTGACATGTGCACTGGCAGGGTGCAGTGCACATTCATAAGAGGTGCGTGCATGCCACAGATAGTGTCCTGTGCTGGAGTGGGGCACAGAGTTGTGCAAGGAGTGTGGCATGTGCACAGGTGTAGTGCAGTGCAAATGCGGCAACAGATGCACGGATGTATGTGGAGTGCGGTGGAAGTGCCCCAAGAGTGATGGATTGGTTGGTTGCGGCGTGCATGAGGCAGTCGGGCCAACCCCGTGGCAAACAGGCCTTACCCATGTGTGTAGAGTTTGGTGCACATGCAGAACAGTGGTGTCGTGTATTGCACAGACCATTGTCATGCGTAGTGCATGTGGCGTGCGAAGCACAGCATGCGGTGGGCACGTAGTTGCGGTGAGCATGGTCAGAGCTTGGCATGTGCAGCAATGTGCACAGTGTGGGCACAGTTGCGTGCACAATCTTTGAGGCGATAATCCAATGAGCATTTGAAGTTGTTTGGGGCCAAGATCGAAGATTCACCGTGTAAATGGACTATGGGGAATGCGTGGGTGAAGGCGGATTTGAAGAATTTCGAAGTTGAGAAATTTATGGTTCCCCAAGTGTTATTCGGGTTCCTCTTGCTGGCAGGGGCCTGGCTCCTAAAATACCTATATAGGGGACCTCCTGTTTGAGCTGTCTGGCACATGTTGCAACAGTTTGGCATAGGCACCCCCTATATCGCACGGGCAGCACTGGGAGTGCATGGGGGTGTCCGTTTGTAGTGCAAATCCCCCATGGGACGTAGGCAAAGGCCTTGGGTGCGCGGGTAGGCGACTCTTGGTGCGGCGGTGCGATCCCAACCGTGCATGGTGGCACGGGGTTGTGCAAGTGAGTGCACAGCACCAGCGAATGAGTTTGGGTGGTGGTTATCGCTATGGCATGGAATCATCAAGTGGTCTTCAGATTGGGGGTCGAAAGACCTGGTCCCTTCGGTGGTGAGGTTATGTTGGGGGCGTGCCCATGGGGCTGCTATCTGCTCCATGGCACGCGAGGCTAAGGCATCCGTGCGTTGTTGGCTTGGATGACTGGAATTGAGGAGAGGTGGCTTGCAATGATGGTTGGAGGCATGACATGCATCGGTAAAGGCTTTGGGATGTGTTATGCTCCCCATGACCCGTGTTGGATGTTGGTTAAGTTGGTAGTGCTGCGAAGGCATGTTTCAACCCTTGTCAACGTGTGCTTGCTTGTGGGAGTTGTAAGGCACGTTTGGCTTGGTGGTTGAAGGTGCTAGCCGGTATGGGACGGCTATGCACGTAAGTGGCGATCAGATGCACGATGGACCATGTTCGGAAGGATTTCTTGAAAAAAAGGGTTTGTTAAGTTGACGTTTCGCTGGGTAAGAAGTTTACGTGTGGGAAACATGTGCTGTGAGGCTGACTAGGCCGTGAGGCCTAGTGCCGCACGGGCCTTCCTTGGCTTGAAAAGCGAAAAATTTGGCCTTGGAAAATTAGCCCGTGACAACTGGTATCAGAGCAGGAGCATACGAGTGCCTAAGTGGTGGATGTGTTGGAGAGCCTTTGGCCGGGTTTCTCTTCATGTTGCCAAAGCATATTCGGAGCACCGAAGTCGGAGTGTGATGCTTCATGGTGGAGTTAACATGAAGGCTGGTTTGTTGGAGTGGGATTGGCTATGTAGAAGGCCAACTATATAGTCAGCTCAGGACAACAATGTGCAATTTCTGTGTGGACGAGAAAGATCGTTTTTTTCCTTCATGCCTCGAAAGCTTGCGAGGCACAGTGGCATACAAAATGTGTGTTTAAAAGGAATGAAGTTTTTGGGTCAAGGCGACACTGAACGGACAGTGTTTGCTTATTGCGAGCTCAACAACCACCAAAGAAGGTGCCCTATAAATCAGGGCTTATGTGCGGCAGAAGGTCGCTGTGGAATGAGGTGGACCGTTGTTGGAGTTGCTAGAGACATGCTAAGGTATGGGACTTAGTGTGTTCGAAAGTTGCAGTAACTGTGGGTTGAAGCCAAAGTGTAGGCACGCCTTTGGATTCGAGGGTGCCTTGGGTGGTGAGGGCAGTGCGAGGAGAAGCTCGACTGTCACTCTGTGTTGAAGGCAACATGATAAGAAGTGCCTCGGTTGTCGCTCGTGTGTGCCGGCATACTCTCCACGGACCACAGTCAGGATGACAGGTGGTGTGCAGACCGAGTATGGCCGAAGTGATGCAACCTGAAGTGACCGAGCCAATGAGTGGGCAATGAGGGCTTATAGGGGAGTCAAGTGAGTTGGTTGAGGGCAACGCGAGAGGGAGTGCCTCGGTTGTCGCTCGTGTGTGCCGGCATACTCTCCACGGACCACAGTCAGGATGACAGGTGGTGTGCAGACCGAGTATGGACGAAGTGGCGCAACCTGAAGTGACCGAGCCAATGAGTGGGCAATGAGGGTTTACGGGGGAGCCAAGTGAGTGGAACCTCCAGAATGGGCTTCATCTTGTTTTGGCGGTCTGTGTATGAACCGCATGGTCGAGTGGTGAAGTTGGGGCGAATGGGGGCGCCCGAGTGTGAACTTGGTGGTGTGCAATGAGGGCACACGTGTAAAGCGTGCTGAGACGGCAAGATGTCGTGCGGGCATGGGAGACCCGCTTGAGAATGGGGACTACGCTGGGGTCCCGTGATTATGAAAAGAGAAAAGGAACTGAATGGGAAGGTGCACATCATTTGGATGAATTGCGTTGTCGAAGGGAACTCCATAGATGTAAAGCGAAGAGATCGTCGAGGACGACGATGGCTTGAGTGGGGGAGAATGTTGCACCTGAAATCTCGGAGAGCCTTGCAATGTGCCATAGGTATGGGACTTGGTGCGGTGCATGGGGTTGAAGAGACGTATGCATGCCACTGATAGTGCCGTGTGCCTGAGCTTGGCATTGGGCTGTGCAAAGGGGTCTGGCATGTGCATGGGTTGGTGGAACGCAGGTGCTGAAAATGTGTGTGCATGTCACTGATTGCATCATGTGCCTGAGCTTGGCACTAGACAGTGGAAGGAGTGTGTGACATGTGCACTGGCAGGGTGCAGTGCACATTCATAAGAGGTGCGTGCATGCCACAGATAGTGTCCTGTGCTGGAGTGGGGCACAGAGCTGTGCAAGGAGTGTGGCATGTGCACAGGTGTGGTGCAGTGCAAATGCGGCAACAGATGCACGGATGTATGTGGAGTGCGGTGGAAGTGCCCCAAGAGTGATGGATTGGTTGGTTGCGGCGTGCATGAGGCAGTCGGGCCAACCCCGTGGCAAACAGGCCTTGCCCATGTGTGCAGAGTTTGGTGCACATGCAGAACAGTGGTGTCGTGTGTTGCACAGACCATTGTCATGTGTGGTGCATGTGGCGTGCGAAGCACAGCATGCGGTGGGCACGTAGTTGCGGTGAGCATGGTCAAAGCTTGGCATGTGCAGCAATGTGCACAGTGTGGGCACAGTTGCGTGCACAATCTTGGAGGCGATAATCCAATGAGCATTTAAAGTTGTTTGGGGCCAAGATCGAAGATTCACCGTGTAAATGGACTATGGGGAACGCGTGGGTGAAGGCGGATTTGAAGAATTTCGAAGTTGAGAAATTTATGGTTCCCCAAGTGTTATTCGGGTTCCTCTTGCTGGCAGGGGCCTGGCTCCTAAAATACCTATATAGGGGACCTCCTGTTTGAGCTGTCTGGCACATGTTGCAGCAATTTGGCATAGGCACCCCCTATATCGCACGGGCAGCACTGGGAGTGCATGGGGGTGTCCGTGTGTAGTGCAAATCCCCCATGGGACGTTGGCAAAGGCCTTGGGTGCGCGGGTAGGTGACTCTTGGTGCGGCGGTGCGGTCCCAACCGTGCATGGTGGCACGGGGTTGTGCAAGTGAGTGCACAGCGCCAGCGAATGAGTTTGGGTGGTGCTTATCGCTATGGCATGGAATCATCAACTGGTCTTCGGATTGGGGGTCGAAAGACCTGGTCCCTTCGGTGGTGAGGTTATGTTGGGGGCGTGCCCATAAGGCTGCTATCTGCTCCATGGCACGCGAGGCTAAGGCATCCGTGCGTTGTTGGCTCGGATGACTGGAATTGAGGAGAGGTGGCTTGCAATGATGGTTGGAGGCATGACATGCATCGGTAAAGGCTTTGGGATGTGTTATGCTCCCCATGACCCGTGTTGGATGTTGGTTAAGTTGGTAGTGCTGCGAAGGCACGTTTCAACCTTTGTCAACGTGCGCTTGCTTGTGGGAGTTGTAAGGCACGTTTGGCTTGGTGGTTGAAGGTGCTAGCCGGTATGGGACGGCTATGCACGTAAGTGGCGATCAGATGCACGATAGACCATGTTCGGAAGAATATCTTGAAAAGAAGGGTTTGTTAAGTTGACGTTCTGCTGGGTAAGAAGTTTACGTGTGGGAAACACGTGTTGTGAGGCTGACTAGGCCGTGAGACCTAGTGCCGCACGGGCCTTCCTTGGCTTGAAAAGCGAAAAATTTGGCCTTGAAAAATTAGCCCGTGACACTAACCGTCCCCAACAAAAAGGACAAGTTGTTTGCCAGTTTTGTGTGCACCGAAATTATACTGCTCATACTTGTTATGACATCCTAAAATGTTTTGCAGCCACGACTCTTAATAGCATGCATGACTCATCCTGGTATCCTAATACTAGAGCCTCACATAAGGCATGACAAGTAAGATAGAGTATCAAGGATCAGATAGAGTAATGGTTGGAAGTGGTTCACACTTGCCTATTGTCTGTTCAGGTAATCCTTCTTTAAAGCATTAGAATAAGACGTTTATATTAAAGGGAGTTCTTCATGTTCCATTTATTAAGAGGGGGTTTATATTTGTGGTCGATTGGGCAATTTGTTAAAAAAATCCGGTCTCCTGAAGTTAACTTTGCTCATTTTAATAACTAATCAATTTAGATTTTCTGCTGAAGTTTGGCACTGTCGACTGGGTCATCCTGGTATTAAGACTTTGGAATAACTTGTGAAAAATAAGTCTATTTTATTTTTGAACAATAATAATCGTGAGTTATGTTTTTCTTTTGGTGTGAGCAAAATTCATAAGTCACCTTTCCATAAAGTTGACTTTTCAGCTACAATCCCAATAGAGCTTATTTATGCAGATCTTTGGGGACGTGCACCTTTGGGGACTCAACCCTTTGCTTATTTGAATTCTCTAATGCTAATGATCGAAAATCTACAAATGGCTAACCTATTTGGGAACAAATCTTTTGTCATGGAGCTTAACAAAACAACACACTATAGCCAAATCAGGCACTGAAGTGAGTATAAAGCAGTTGAGTTGCAGGAGCAATTTCTGAGTTGGTATGGCTCAAGCAGTTATTGACAAAGATGAATGTTGTCTTGTGCAAAACTCTATTATTGTGGTGCGATAATTTGGATGCCCCATATATTGTTGCAAATCTTGCATTTCACGCTCAAACCAAACACATTGAGATCGACTATCATTTTGTTAAGGAGAAGGTCTTTAAAGAAGAAATTTTTGTTCAGTTTGTTCTGCCCCAAGATCAAGTTGCTAATATTCTCACTGAGCCTCTTTTCGGACTTAAGTTTGGGTTCGTTAGAGACAAGCTCAATCTTACAGAGATTGGCTTGAGGGATCATGTTAAAGAAAATATCCAAGATCCAAAAACATCCCAAGATCCATGGACGTCTCATGAGCAATGGGATCCACACTCAGAGTCCAAGAATCAGGACACATCTTATAGAAGCTCATGCAAGAGGATTCTCTCCAAGAGTGCCTCATTCAATAATGACCAAGGAAGAGTCCTCAAGGTGAAAGAGTCTTGTATGCTTCATAAAACCAGTTGTACTCTTGAGAGAGTTAAATCCACAAGAACTCTCTCTAATGTTGGATTTGTATACAATAATATAAATGAAGAGAGGCCCTCTCCTTCTCTCTGTCGTGTGAGAGAGCGAGAGAGAGAGAGAAAATTTGTGGACGTAGGTCATGTTAAGCCTTTGTATTTTCTATGTGGACGTGTGGTGTGTGTTCCCCTTCCTTGGGAGCGTGCACCAACGTATTTAGAAACTTTACATATCCAAGGTTCACCTCGCTAGGGGGGTCAAGTTACATCTCTCAGCCATCATACATATTCTCAAACGTGGTCGCTCACTATAAACGGATGTTCGTTTGAGCTGGTTGTGCATGGTTATGGAACGGTTTGGCACACAAGTCTCTTCACATGCAGATAAAAATTTGTTTTGATCGAGCTGACATTTCCAAACCATCATCCAAAGGGGGCCATAATTTTTACAGTGAGCAATATATATCATTAAATCTATCCTCACAACTACTGAAGAGTCCACTTCAATGCTTAACAAGGTGGAGCTATTTTAATTACCTAAAGATGAAAACTATATGACATGTGAACCTATGCCAATAAACATAACATCTCACAGGGAATGACGATAAATTTGGAGCCAGGACCCTGACCTCCCATGCTTTCTAGCACCAAATCTTATAAAGCATATTGGACTTTATAGCATAGATAATGTACTACCCTTGAAAGCAATGTTATTTCACAAAATAGTTACAAGATATCACAATATTTCTCGGATACCTACCCACTCGATTTTTGCTGAATTTGAGGGTATTTCTAACCATTTTACCCTTCTGCTAGAACATAAAAAAGTGGCTTTCGTATGAAACTCTGTTTTAGTGAAACTCTACTTGAAAGCATAACTAAGATTCGCCTAGGGAACAAAACGATAAAAGTACAGAAGAGAGCGATAACACCCTTCCATTGAAATATAACAACAGATTTCGCTGTAAAAAAAGACGTGAATCTCAAAATTTTGGGGTCACCTACTAGCAGAGCTCTCTAGCATTTAAATTTACAGTGGAGATCGACTTTTTATTGTAACCCGCTTTCTAGCGGATCTCTTTAAATCACTAGCGAAACTCTCCGGCCTTTATACTTTAAGCGGGACTTAATTTCAGCGAAGCTAAGATCCTAAAGAAACTCCTTTGGGTATAAAATCAGACTTTGAAAACCTACTTTTTGGTCTACTACACACTAGTTCCTGATGAAGAGTCGAGAAGGTTTTCTCTTCTGGTCTGTCTCCCTACACCTTTTCCGACAAGATTCTTCAGTGTCTTTTGGGCAACTGTTCTGGTGCATTTCTCCATCAATTTTCTCCTTTGGTCGGTGTTCTTTTCCACTTTTTCATGGAATCTTTCTCTCGATGGTTTTCGTCATTCTTATTTTTTAAGTTACCATACATTGTTTCATCTAATTGTTGTCAACCTCTTTTTGTGAGATTTCTTTTAAGAGATGCATCTATATTTTCTCATGGAATGTTATTTTCTATCCATAATAGATGCCGACATTCTACTTTTTCACATTTTTGTGCCCTGTTTCATCGAATTGTTGTCGACCTTTTATAAAATTTAATTGGCCTTTGTTGCATACAAGTTATTCTTATTGTTGTTGATGTTTTAAAAATTATTAAGTTAAAAATTCATACTTTCTTAATGTGATGTACTGCTCGGATGACCCTATCTCTGACAAGGATGTGCAATAACATCAGTGATTGTATATGCATGTGTAAATTGTTCAATGTAATCATGTAAAAGATTGTCAAACATTGTTATATTTTCATCTGTATTTATTTGTGTTTGATGACCATACCCTTTGTGTATTTTTCCTTTTCACTATTGTATTATTGATTTGTTTTTGTCATGCTATTCCAATTAACATGACATCCGATTATGTTTTGTGTTATAAGTGTACTTGTTGCTCAAGATTGTAATGTCAAGTACACTATAATAAATGGTTTGAGTTATTAGGTTAAGTTACGATAGATCCCGAAATGGTAGGGTTTACTTCTGCTATGTTGATGATGGGGATTGGCAAACTTTACTATTGTTAAGAAGCAACAACTTTAATGATGTTTTTGAAACCATAAAACAAAAAACTAGATTGGTTGGGGACAATCTAAGGTTTTGCTTTAGCTTTTGAAAAGAGAATTTTGATGGTTATATAAGTGTCACAGGCTTATTTTGGAAGCCGCGTGCGGCACCGGGCAACCCAACCAGGTCAGCCTTCCGAGTTCAGAAAGCACGCAAACACCCCTCACAAGGGTGTCCAATCACATCCGAGCATACACAATCTCAAAGAGAGCAGCAAAAAGAAAGAGAGATAGCAGCAGAGACAAAGAAAACAACTTTCATTCATAAGTTGAAAATTACAAAGGAAGGGAGCAACAGAGAGAGAGAGGGCGGGGGAGGGGGGACCCGTTACTTTTCTTGGTTAACGGGGGATCTTAGGCCAAATGCCATTTATAATGCACCTACAGAGGCCCGAAGTGGTATTTACATCAGGGCAAGGAGGAATCAACATGGCAGGGTGAAACACACTCCCCCGCCCAAACTAGCGCCATCCTCGGTGCCATCTTTTTTCTGGTAATCTTCGATTTCTTGCTGAAACTGACGAATGTTTCGTGGAGTCTCCAAACTGGCATCACTCACTGGTAGACCTTTCAATTTCACCAGATACTTTTTTACTTCCTCAAGATAGTTATGGACAGGATCAATGATAAAATCAACTTCTCGTGAAACTGACACTGTTGTAGAGGGGGCTCGTTGAGGAATAAGAGCCCATTGAGGCAGACTGCGGCTCAGATCTTCTTCATCTTTGTTGAATGGCTTCAGATTGCACACATAAAAGACAAGATGTACCTGAAAGCTGGGAGGGAGATCTAGTCTATAAGCTAGTTTGTCGATCCTCTGAACAATGGGGAAGGGTCCATCATACTTTCGAATGAGTCTCCGATGCTGTCCCCGAAATATAGTTGTCCTTTCGGGGTATAATTTGACCAACACTTTCTCCCCGACTTGGAATTCAACGGCCCGTCATCCTTGATATGTCCACTTCTTCATTCGCTTAGCTGCTTTGTGTAGAAATGCCTTTGTTAGTTTTGTCTGATCATGCCAGTTCTTAACAAAATTATAGGCAAAGGGTGGCTTCCCTCGACCTCGAGCAACTATGGAGTGCGGTGTCTGAGACTGCTGTCCTGTCACAATCTCGAAGGGACTATGCCTTGATGATTCACTCTTTTGAAGATTATAGCAGAACTGAGCTATATCGAGTAGATCCTTCCAATTCTTCTGATTGGCATTCACAAAGTGTCTCAAGTACTCCTCCAACATTTCGTTAATACGTTTGGTCTGACCATCAGATTGTGGATGAAAACTGGTAGAGAAGTGTAATTCGGATCCCAACAACCGAAAGACTTCTCTCCAAAACTTACCTGTGAACCGAGCATCTCGATCACTAATAATGCTCTCCGGAATTCCCCAATACTTCACAACGTGCTTCACAAAAAGTCGAGTTGTGTCCTCTGCTGAACAATGATTCAGGCCCGGTGCAAATGTTGCATATTTTGAAAATCTATCAACCATGACAAAGATGATACTGCATCCCTCAATTGTTGGTAAGCTGACAATAAAATCCATCGAGATACTTTCCCAAGGTCGACTCGGCACAGACAGGGGCTCCAACAATCCCGCTATCTTTTGATTCATGGCCTTGTCCTACTGACAAACCAAGCAGGTGCGCACATACCCATCTACGTTGTCACGCATCTACGGCCAGTAGTAAACTCGCTCTATCAGGGCAAATGTTCTCTCTTGACCTAGGTGACCAGCCCATGGGGAGTCGTGGCACTCCTTCAATATTTCTCGTCGCAGGGCCCCCCACCGGGGCACATAAACTCGGCCCCCGACTGTCATCAGTAATCTGTCTTGTTCCCCAAATCGCCTGGTTTTCCCCTCTTTCACCAGGGAAAGCAGTTGTTGCGCCATGGGATCCTCTCGTAAGCCCTCCCAAATTCTATCAAGGAGGTCACTTCAAGGTCCAGTACTTCTACCAGCATCTTCCATCAAGGCTGCCAGTTCGGCCTTCCTACTCAAGGCATCTGCCACTACATTAGTCCTTGCAGGTTTATACTCTAAAACCATGTCGAATTCTGCTAGGAAGTCCTGCCATCGACCTTATTTTGGACTAAGCTTTTTCTGAGTTTGGAAGTAGCTCGTGGCTACATTGTCGGTGTAGGTAATGAATGTCGACCACAATAAGTAGTGCCTCCAGGCACGTAAGCAATGGACTATGGCGGTCATTTCTCGTTCATGCATTACATATCGCTGCTCAGCATTGTTCAACTTTCGACTCTCGAAAGCTATTGGGTGACCATTTTGCATTAGTACACCTCCAATTGCAAAATATGACGCATTCGTATAGACTTCGAATGGTTTTCCTTGGTCTGGTAATTGTAACACTGGTTCCTTGGCCATGGCGTCTTTTAGATCTTCGAAGGCTCGCTAACACTCTTCTGCTCACTCCCACTTTTTGTCTTTCTTCAATAATTCAGTTAGAGGCGCAGCGATAGCTGAATATCCTTCGATAAAGCGCCGGTAGTAGTTTGCCAGACCCAAGAAGGATCGCAGCTCCGGAACCTTGGTTGGACTTCCCCAATCCTGAATAGCTCTTATCTTCTGGCTATCCATCCTTAGGCAACCTTTCCCAATCACGTGGCCCAAGAAACTTATCTCATCTTGGCCGAACATAAACTTTTCCCTTTTAACACATAACTCATTGTCTTTTAGAATCTTGAACACTATGCGCAGGTGTCGCATGTGTTCTTCCATATCCTGGCTATACACCACAATGTCATCGAGGTATACAACCACGAAACGATCCAAGTGAGGATAGAATATTTAATTCATCAGTGTAGAGAATGTTGCAGGAGCATTCGTCAAGCCAAACGGCATCACCAAAAACTCGAAGGCACCATACCTTGTCACACAGGTGGTTTTGGCTTCGTCTCCTTCGGCAATCCTAACTTGCCAATATTCCGAACGCAAGTCCAATTTTGAGAACACCTGGGCTTCCCCTAATTGCTCAAACAAATCAGCGATCAGGGGAAGGGGATATTTGTTCTTGACAGTCAGCTTGTTCAGAGCCTGATAGTCTACGCATAGCCTCTTGGACCCATCATGCTTGGTTTGGAATAAGACAGGGGCTCCAAAAGGGGCTTTTGAGGGGCGAATGATTCTGACAGCCAACATTTCGTCTAACTGCCTTCTGAGTTCAACCAGCTCGGGTGGGGCCATTCTGTAAGGCACCATGGCAGGGGGTCCTGCACCTGACACCAACTCAATCTGATGATCTACTTCTCTTCGCGGTGGCAAATTTCTCGGCAACTCCTGCGGCATTACTCCTTGAAATTCTTCCAAGGAGTAATTGCAGTTATAGGTGGTGGCACTTCTGCAGAAAGTTTCTTACTGGCTTCCTCTCGCATTGTCACTAGAAATGTTTGATCACCTCGTTGGAGGCCCCTCTTAATCTGTAGGGCAGAAACCAAACAAACATTCGGTGCCCCCAACATCGAGGCAGGAATCATACATGGCGATTCTTCACTCATAAAACTGACAACATCTAAATGAGGCATAGGCACAACCTTGCTTGCTTGTAAAAATTTCATCCCCAAAATGACTTTGAAATCGTTCAACGGAACAATAAAGAAGTTTGTTCTGCCAACCCACTGACCAGCCTCAACTGCCACATTTCGAGAGATTCTCAGAATAGGTTGTGTTGCGGAGTTCACGACCTTCATGCGGCTAATTTTTTGTTCCCATTGTAGGCCCAACCTTTGGGCCTCATCTTGGGCCATGAAATTGTGAGTAGCCCCTGTATCGACCATTGCCTTAGTAGCTTTTTCATTGATGGTCATCTCCAGGTACATTAGTTCCTTTTTAACCATGGGGGTTGCAGAGGAAGATCCTCCTAGCGCATTTACCCTTTGTACCGCCCCCATCCTGACGTCCTCTTCCACCGGGGCTTCTTCCATCTCAATGGCATTAGCCGCCCTTCTTCCTGCATTCCCCGCGTTCTGATTAGGGCAATTTCGAGCAAAGTGATTTTCACTGCAATACCAACATTGAAGATTTGGGTGTATCAGCCTGTTCCCTAGAATCCCTTCATGTCGTGCTTGGGGCTGATCTCTCTGATCTCGAGGAGGAGGTCGATACCGGTTCCCGACTTAACCTCCTGCAACATTGCCTCGATTTGGCCGTCCCTGAGGGCCCCCGCGATTCGGGTTCTCAACTATTTGTTCCGCTATAGTCATTGCACTTATCAAGTTTGTCGGTC
Organism: Nuphar pumila; assembly: GCF_984573655.1. Lineage (NCBI taxonomy): Eukaryota > Viridiplantae > Streptophyta > Magnoliopsida > Nymphaeales > Nymphaeaceae > Nuphar > Nuphar pumila. The sequence goes on along the minus strand of NC_143264.1, from coordinate 136,274 downwards.
TCATCTGAGTTAATTCCTGTTGAGCCCAGAACTATAGCCCTTTTTTGAAGTAGTACATGTGATCCATTTCCGACATATCATCTATATCAAGCATCATTGCAGAGAATGTCGCTACGTATTCTGAAATACTTCATGTATGCCTTAAAGCCATCAGTTTGTCACGAGCAAGTTCTGCAGCGTTGTGTGGAAGGAAATACCCTTTGAGTTCCTTTTTAAAGTCATCCCATGATTCAATTGAGACCCTTCCACGTTCCATGCCACGATATTGCATCCTCCATCATACAGCGACACTCTCAATCAAGTACCTGGTTGTCGTGCGTATTCGATCAACATCGATGTCAATCTCTGTTTGATCGAAGAATTGTTCTATATCCCATAGCCAATTCTCCACAATCCTGGCATCTCTTTCACCTTTGAATTTTGCCGGTTCTACTGGTTTCAATTTCGGTCGTTCACGATGAAACATCACTGTATTACCCCCTTGCGAATTATTACCGCGATTCTCGACATTGGCCACGCCACCAATCCCATTTCCCAATAGTCTTTCTAGGACTCCATATTGTTCCCGAAGTTCCCGCATGCCAGTTTCTTGAGCATCCAACCGATCAGACAATTCCTGGACTGTGGCCTTTAGCTCTTCGGACTCAGTCCTCACATCCTCATTCAATTTTTCAAAATCGTCATGTGCACTTTCTAGCGCAGAGGAGCAACCACGAACGTTACTTGTCAAATCTGTCATTTTTTTCTCCATCTTGGTCACTCTTTTATCTAGAGGGCCAACCGTTTCCTCAAGGTGAGACATCTCTGTCGACTCTACGACAGATTTTTCCTTCTCTGCCTTTTTTCCTTTGCGAACTTTTCCGACGAGTTCACCAAACTTCGCATCCATTCTTGAACGTCACGAGGGTTTCAGCAAGTGCCCCTCCTTTCTTCTCCCAAATTCTCAACTAGGCTCTGATACCAGTTGTCACAGGCTTATTTTGGAAGCCGTGTGTGGCACTTGGCAACCCAACCAGGTCAGCCTTCCGAGTTCAGAAAGCACGCAAACACCCCTCACAAGGGTGCCCAATCACATCCGAGCATACACAATCTCAAAGAGAGCAGCAAAGAGAGAGAGAGATAGCAGCAGAGACAAAGAAAGCAACTTCCATTCATAAGTTGGAAATTATAAAAGGGGGGAGCAACAGAGAGAGAGAGGGGGGAGGGACCCGTTACTTTTCTTGGTTAACGGGGGATCTTAGGCCAAAGGCCATTTATAATGCACATGTAGAGATCTGAAGTGGTATTTACATCAGGGCAAGGAGGAATCAACATGGCAGGGTGGAACAATAAGGATGATGCACGTTAAAGATGATGATAACATGACTTCAAATATTGAGCGGCAATGATATTTATCTTGTGCTTTCATGTGATAGAGATGGCAAGTTGAAGAAGCACAAAGATGTTGACCAAGTGAGCACACCTCAAGGACAAGAAATCTCAATAAGGCATCATCAAAACACATAAGTTTTGAATCAAAAAATGATGTTGCTGGTGAAGACCCATCTTTCATGCGAAGGATTGCATATGATAAAAAGTTGTCAACAAGGATGGATAAAGCAAAGAAGTGCAAGTCTCTAATGATGCAGTCGTAAAAAAAGTTGTGCATAAGAGCACAACGAAATACATAAGTGATGATGATTTTAATGATGAATATCCATTTTATATAGAAACGGATGCACATAATGAGAATAGTGCACATGTAAGCACTTGTGGAGGGTATGCAACTGCATAAAGTTGCATACCCTAAAGGGATGCATGAGATGGGCAGCCTAATTGCAAAGGGTATTGCATGTCAAATACAACTTCATAATGTGTCACATATTTTGAATATGACACTTGATAAAGCTAGGAACATGAATAATGTGACAAATGAAATAGACGTGCACATGAACAATACGGCAGATGAAACACATTCATGGTGAGTATGCATGTTACAAGTGAAACAGATGTGCACATGAAACACATTCGGTATCAATGAACTAATGAGTGATGTTGATAGCCCAACAAGTTTATGGAATGCCTTCTATAATTGGATTGAACATTCAACATCATTTATGATGAGTATGCATGTTAAATTCTTATTTACATGTAGAAGAAATCCATCCTTCTAAACCTTTGATGATATGCTATATAATAATATGCCGAACACATGTGAAGATGACGGTGAAGAAGTTCATATTGATGAAGATGAAAGGAATGTGCAAAATGCAAACCAAGGAGCCCAAAGCACGCGGTATGATTATATGATATGTATGAACATCTTGTGTTGTGATACAACATCATGAAAATTCTCAACATGGTTAATGTTTTGCAGCAATGTGATGTGGATTTTGCAGTGAAACAGATTATAGAGCATTTCAATGGTAAATGCATGTGTTGTTCAAAAAATAGATCAATGTTTTGAAGAATGTGAAAAAGCCCATTTTTTCAACTATAATTGGGTCATTAGTAGTCAACGCTCCTTGCATTGATCAAAAATATGATGATATAAAGAGTTGTTGAGAGTAATTGAAAATTATATAATACAACAAAATTACAAGGTCAAATTTAAGACGAGATGCAATAATAGAGTTGAAGGGCAAGGCTAATAAGTTAGAAGTTAGTAGTTTCACTACTAAATAGTAAATGTGAATATTGGTTATGTCATAGCAAAACTCTAACCAATCATAGTAGTTGAAATAATAGGCATTATTATACCAAGTGTGGCTAAGAAGTTAAAAGAGTTGAAGAGAAAGGCTACAAAATTGTGTGTAGATGTTATACCTACATTAGATAAATGCTTTAAAGCATGTATGTGTTCTTGCATGTATGGAGTCAACCTTGAGAGACGTAAGTGTACATGTGGAGTGGAAATACACTAGAATTACATGTGCTCATGTGATTGCTTGCATATCCAACTTGCATGAATGACCAAAAAAATACTATGATGAGTGATTCACAATTGAGAAGTAGAAGAAGATATACAACAATTTCTCTTTGATAAAAATGTCAAATAACATTCCTTATGAGGCTCTACTTAATTAACTTATGGTCATAATGTTGTCTGCCTTGACATGTCCACTAGGGCAACAAAAAATCAAAAGAAGAGAAACAAACATACCTGACAAGATACTATATAAGTGTACTACGTGTGATAATTATGACCACAATAGGTGGACATGTCATGGAGAAGGATAGGTATAGAAAAAGTGATAAATATAAAACAAACAAATTATTTAGTTTATGGTGTGGTTTCATAGTTGTATCAATGCTTTATTTGTGGTTGTAGTTTTATATTGTATCATTATATTGATTATTTTGTTTATTCATACTTATGTATTAACTGCTATATACAAGAAGTTAGTGTCATATATAGGCAAAAGAAATGTTGGTGCCTTGGAAAAGGCAAAGGCAAAGACTGATGCCGAGAAAAAGGGAAAGGGAAAGGGAAAGGTGAATGCCAAGGAGAAGGGCGACCTCATTGAGGTCAAAATGTTATAACTTGTATGAGCATCTTGTATTTGATGCTTGCATATGATGTGTCATGTTATTTTTAAATTTTTTCATTACTTTATATACTTTGATGTAACACAAGTGTCCCCTTCGAACCCATGAGAAGTCACAACAACAAAAGATGAAGATGATGTCATGGTCTTGGGTTTCTATATAGAGTTGACCAGTGATGTAAAAAATAGTGTCCCATGAATAGTTGTTTTAGTTAAGTTAATAGACAATATCAACCAATATCAAATTATTGAATCTCATTATATAGCATATTCATTTCTTTATGGAACAACTTAAAGATTTATACAAAAGTCTTACCAGACAAACGTTCAAAAGATGTAAAAAATCTTACAAAGGCATTTTGCCCACTCCGAGTTCATGCAAGTTGAATCTTACCAAGGCTCTCTGACTCTTGAAGACTCCCAATCTCTCTCTCTCACACAAGATTGAAACCCATCCTGAAGGTGGTACCTCTCCACCTCAGCCACTCGAGAGCTAAGCTGATCTAGATGAGCCAAGCTTTCTTTCCTTCTCCTTAGCTAGATTGTAGGGACAATTTTCTTGGCCTTCCTTCTCATTATTTGGATTCTGAGGAAGTTTACTTGTCTTGTACAATCACCAAAATAGCAATTGTTATCTTCTAAGTTGCTAGAACTTTCCTTCATAACATGTGGCTGGTTTGGTGTAGATCTGATCCAACATCACCAATCGGATCCAGGATGGGTCGTCCACAATAATATTCACAGTTAATGAAAGTCTAAACTGAGTAAATCATTAAGATTGAATTTGGTATTGGATTTTTGTTTTCAAGGTTTATCTCTTGGATTGTTCTTTGTATCCTATGAATTGGCTTCCTTTTAGGAAGATTATTATAAATTGGTTTTTAATTAATAAACTAGTAGGGGTTTGCTAACACCAACTTGCCTATAAAAAAATGGTTTTTTAAATTGGAAAATGATCGTACTGTACAATAAAAATGACACATTTCCAAAAATGCCCTACAATTTACCAAATCTGCCAAATGGGCAATTACATAGGTTCTCAAATTTTTTTGGGTGCTTTTACCAATCGCATGTGCAAATTTTTTATTTTCGCACATCACGACGTTAAAAGTTGATAGTCTCATGAAACTCATCAACAAAACTGCATCTAAGGTTGCGATATTCTAAAAAAGATTACAAATTTTAAAAACACCTGTGAAACTCCAGACGCATATCACAAGGCACATTATGAAAATCCTTTAAGTGTTGTGAAAGTCCTTACCTTGTGAAATTTTGAAAGAGTATCTTATGAAGTATTGTGAAATTATGAAAACCTTATGAAATTTCAATATTACAAAATTTTATCTCATATAAATAACGCTTCATTTTTCAACCCCTTTTTTGCATCCAGATTCCCTATTTTCGTAACCCTAGATTTTTTGTGGTCCCCAATCCTTCCAATGACATTCCGACAAATATTCTGACAGTTGGCAACTTTGCAAAAAATTCTCATATTTGGTGGTTCACTAGTAGTGGCAAAACCTTGAATTTTGGTCCCCCTTCCGTGAATATTCCAGTGAATCTCTTGTGAATATTCTAGTAAAAAACATCGGCAATGACTTCATTGGCATCCCTCAAATGAGTTTTTTTTATAAAGTTACTAACGGCTAGGTTTTTTGATGAATAGTTTTCCACTGTTATTTTTTTGGTAAAAACCTATTTTTTTAATTGGTTGTATATGTAAGTTGTGTCTCTCAGCTGACTTGTTTTTTCATATATATTATCAAGTTTAATTGTAAGACCCACAAATTTTTAGGTATTTTAATATGATTCTTAATATGAAAATGTTGATTCTGCCTACTGCTTATATCTCTAAAGTATAGAATGCTAAGATGGTAGAAATGATCAAATTTGATGAGTCATTTTAGAATTTTAGAAAAAATATAAACTTAAAATAGAATTTTAAAAAAATATAGCCTTAAAATATAATTTTAGAAAAATATAACCTTGAAATAGAATTTTGGAAAAATATAACTTTGAAATAGAATTTTGGAAAAATATAACCTTGAAATAGAATTTTGGAAAAAATATAACCTTGAAATAGAATTTCACAAAAATATAACCTTGAAATAGAATTTTAAAAAAATATAATCTTGAAATAGAATTTTAAAAAAATATAGCCTTGAAATAGAATTTTGGAAAAAATATAGCCTTGAAATAAAATTTTTGAAAAATATAACCTTGAAATAGAATTTTAGAAAATATAACCTTGAAATAGAATTTTAGAAAAATACAACCTTGAAATAGAATTTTAGAAAAATATAACCTTGAAATAGAATTTTGGAAAATTGAAGATTTGATATAAAATTTTGAAGAAAATAATATCCAATATGGAATTAGTATTAATTGAAGTTGTCAAATGGAATATCTAATAAATGGTAAAATAATGATTAGTTAAAGTAAATAGAAAAAGACAAACTAAGTAATAATGATAGTTTGAATCTAATCAAATGGAATAATAAAATAATAATTAGTTAAAGTAACTAGAAAAAACAACTATATGGTAATGACAAGTTTGAATTTAACTAGAAGCAAGTACACTAAGGGAGGGCAATTTTTCATAATGATTAGATATTGGATTTTTGAAATCCAAATAAGATTTACTATATCTCATGTGAATTTTCAAATATATCATAGGTGAAACAAATAAAGTAAAAGAGCTAGAATCTCTAGCTTGCATAGGTTTTCGTATTAGAAAAATTCAACATGTGATGTGAGGGTCAAAGGTTATGTTTGGGAGAAAATTTTTGAGAATTGAGATGATCTAATCTCAACCCTTTGTTCCTTGTATTTGATCCAAGCCACTCATCTTAAAAGTAATGACTACCTTACTCCTATAAATACCTCATTAATTGGAAAGGTTGAAGCATCCAAGAGTTCATCTCTTTTCTTTCTCTCTCTTGTTTTTCTCTCCTTTAACATTTTTAGGGTTTTCTTTTTCTTCACTTAGGAATAGTGAAGGGTGACTCTTAGGAACTCTTCTCTACCCTTTTAGTGCTTTAAAAGATCCAAGAAAATGAGAAGCTCAAGCCTAAGTTTCTCAAGTCAAGGTAAGTAAATTTATTATTTATGCATGTTGATAATTATTCAATTTTCTTCTCTCTCTTAATCTCTCTCTCTCCTCAACTATATAAACATGTGTTTTCATAACACATGTAGATATGAAAAAGGGATATGCATATTGCTATTCTTTCTATATTGTATCTATTTCTTAAGCTACACGATTTTTGCCATATTCATGTTTGGAAAGAGAATATTTCAAATTCCAATGATAGTTTCTTACCATGAAAAAATTTAGTGGATGTTATAGAGTTTTTACTTCTAAGAATTTACCAATTCCATGAATTTTGATTTCATCTAAACTTACCTAAGAAAAATCATGCTACACTCTAAATTAGAGGATTTTTTAGAAATCCATGTGATTATGAGAATTAGAATCTTTGTTTATGAAAATTTGTTTGAAAAAGATATGACTTGGTTATGAGAAATGCATTCTTGAAATTTATTTATGTGGATATAAAAAATTGTATTCTCAAAGTTGTATGAAGTGAAGAAAAGAAATTGGGAAAAAATCAATTTTTGAAAAACTGTACAACCGTGATTAATGGAAATGTGTCCAAAGTAATTTAGATAAATTGAAAAAATTCATATAGTTGTGATTCATCTAAATAGAAATAGGTTTTTGAAATTCAGATTCTCTCAATAAAAATTAGATTTTCGGATAATTGTGATTCATCCAAAAAAATTGAAATTTAGATTCACTTAACGAAATTGGATTTGAAGAAATTTGAATAATGATGATTCATTCAATAAAATTGGATTTTTGAAATTTGGATTCACTTAATGAAATTAGATTTGAAGAAATTTGGATAACAGTGATTCATTCAATAAAATTGAATTTTTATTTCACTTAATGAAATTAGATTTTAAGAAATTCAGATAATGATGATTCATTCAATAAAATTGGATTTTTGAAATTCGGATTCACTTAATAGAAATCAGACTTGAAGAAATTTGATTAATTATGATTCATCCAACAAAAATTAGATTTTTATAATTTGGATTCACTTAATGAAATTAGATGTGAAGATATTCAGATATTTGTGATCATTCCATAAAAGAATGGATTTTTGAAAATTTGGATTCACTCAAATGGATTTTGAGAAATTTGGATTCACTAAAATGAATTTTTGGAAATTTGGATTCACTCAAATGGATTTTTGAAAATTCAGATTCACTTAAATGGATTCTTGAAAATTCGGATTCACTCAATGATAATAGATTTGAAAATCAAATAAATTATGCTTCTCTCAAAGAATAAAACTTGGAAGATTGCCGAATATAACAAAGTGATTTCTTGGAAAAGAATTATTCGAATCCCCCACAATGAAAGAAAACCAAGAATCTGTCCTTGAGAAAATGTCAAATATGGTTTACCAAGAGATCTCTTTTCAAAAGCTTGAGTCTTATGCAATTCTTAGAAATAATATTAATACACTTTATGAATAAGGTGTTCAAAGGATGATACTGCAAAAGGTCCATATCCAATACTTGATTTGACTTAAATCAATAGATTATGGTTAAACCATTATGTGATTCACAAAGTTAAGAGGACTAGACACTCTAGCCAACACAACTTGAGAGACTTCACGAGTCTATGCATGTGTAAGAGGCACGATCAAAATTCTATGAAGCTCATGGAAAGAGCTAGGCGATGAAACAACAAAATTATGTATACGATGCGCCAAATACTCACAAGAATCGTATACATATGCTCATGAATGTGACAAATGTGCATTAACTTAGACTAACAAACTTATGCTTGATTTTGGTTCATACATGACTATGTATAGGCCGAATGTCATCTAGATGTATACAACACTTGTATGATAGTGTGTTATGTTGCCTACGAAATGAAAGGTTAGGCGAAGAAAGTGCATATGACAAATACATGCATATGTTGCATATTGGTCAATGATATTGATGTTCATGCTCTCATATATGATGCCTTAGTAAAACAACAATATTGTTGTGTCCAACTGATTATGCTATTAATTAATGCATTGAGACATGATGAACATCTCATATGTGTGTGGAATAAACTAACTGCAAAAAGGCATTTAAGTGCTCTATTGAGAATTGGGTGACCATGACCCCACAATATAAGAAGAAGTCTCACTACTTGTACTAGCTTCCACACATCTAATCTTATATTTATGCCATCACTGGCAATGTACTTTTCGAAGGGGCACGTGATTTGGGTTGGGCATAGACCTTGTCATGACATATTGTCCTGTGGAGAGTATAGGGCTATTAAGCCTTAACACCTTGTCTGACATGAGAGCATGACTACTAACATTATCCATAATGAAGATGGAGTCGCCCATGTCACCCATTCACAAATTGGTTCACCAAGAGAGGGTGGATGGTACAACCTCGAATGACAATTGTCGCATGTAGGTTTTTAAAACTACATGTCATACCGACTTGAAAAATGAGGATCATAGCATCCTCAGACCTCCGTCACTCGAAGTCAGGGAAGTTCAAGTCACCAGATAAAGGGTAGATCTTAGTTGCTGCAGTGATAAGGATTGCAATCCGAATATACCATGCACTGATCATCTCTCAATCCTTTGAGAGGTCGCGGCTTGGGTTGGGGATCCGGTCAGCAGAAACTATAGCAAATATGCCACCTTGCATAATGAACACCGTAATATTTCTCACTATCACGATGAACACCTCTAAGTACCTAGAGGAGTAAGACTATTGAAACTTAATACTAACCCTGCCAACTCACTAATATAATTAGTTGCAATTTATTTGAGATTATGTTGTTATTTTTAAGATTATGTTATTCTTATTGATATCTCATTATTATGATCATGCTATTGATATTGTTATCAAGCTTATAAACATGTCATTTCATATTTCTAGCATGTTATATTGATATTGCATATCGGAGAATATGATAGATATTTGATTTCTTATCATAATGCATGATGCTTAAGTTTGCTTACCTGCTCGAAAGAGTTTGACCCTATTGTTATAGGGTGTAGGTAACGAAGAATGATGCAATGTAAGAGCTCGATGCGTGGTGGGGCCCTAATCCAAACCTCCTTAACTACGTTTCTGATCTTGAAACCAACTATTAATTATCATGTTTTAATGAGAGATTTTATTAAACCTTTAATGATGTATAAACTTTGATAGCTTTGATTTATTCACAATGCATGGAATGGTTTTTATTTCTTATGGTTGGAACTCTGCTTCAAATATATTTCTCATTTTTGTAATCCGTGAGAAGATGTAATTATGGGGGGGGGGGGGAGGGGGGAGACTCATTTATAAAGCAGCTTAAGTCATTGGCTCACAGTGAGGTCGTTGCCAATCTCGATGGAGATGAGGCCACTTATAGTGGTAGTGGCGAATTGAAGAAGAGTGGCTACCTAGATGTGGAGGAGAGTGAGGTTGGGTTTGGGGCAATTATGATGGGGGATCCTCAGGCAGAAGAGTGAGAGTGCATGCTTTGAGTAGGAGATCACAATAGTAAACAATGTCTGTTGAGGAATATACACTTTTCTATATTTATTTTGTATATAACGGCCACTTGATGTTAGATCATCCATTAAAAATATTTGATTTTTTATATTACATCTATGTAAATCAAGAGTATATCATCATAAGTTATAGTTGTTCAGTACCACAATACACACACACACACACACACACACACATATATATATCTATCATGCATGCTATGCATAACCATATTTTTATTTATGTGTTTGTGTACTTGCATTTCAATAAATGAAAATGTTATAACTATTGAATATGTACATGTAAGTGCAGCAGCCACATCAGCCTCCACCACCCTACGTGCATTGATTCTTCTGGCACAAAGCACACTCGTGGTTTCTATAATTGACGGAGTCCCACAAGGATTTGCTGGATCAGATCCATTTTCAAAAATTCTTGGAGATCACCTCATGCAACATCGACCATAGTCTCATATATTCTATTGTGCAGTTTTGGAGTCCATCTTCAAACTCATTCATCTTCTAAGATATTGAGATGACAATTATGTTGAAAGATGTGGCATGAATCATTGGATTAAAGTGACATGGGAAGCCAGTGACTGGACATCGCTGGGAAGAATTCAAGGATTTGGGTTGTATCCTCATAGATGTGAATGATAAGGCATAGGATGGTGCTAGGGTCAAGTTATCATGGTTGAGGAACCACTATGATCCCACGTTGAGTTTTGGTGGAAAGTTGGTGCTGACTTTTGGAGGGAAGGGCGGAAAGAATCTACATAACAACATTAGAGCATTTTTGTTCTACTTTTTTGGTGCATGCTTATTCATCGGCTTAGATGGAAAGACCATCCATGGATCGTACTTGAAATTATTGCAACTATTGACTTTCATCAATGAATATGCATAGAGAGCTACCATTCTTGCAAATATGTACGCAGGTTTGTCTGAGTGCAAGACTAGCAGCAAAAATATTGCAAGCATTTTGGTTTTGTTATAGGTATTCATTCTTTCATATTTTCTATTTGATATTTTTTTACATTCATTATCTATAAATTATTGATATGATACTAATTCTTGTATTGATCTTTACATGTTTCAATATGGGAGTACATATTCATTGGAAGGCCCTTGAAACGTAACTCTTTTTATGAATTTTCATGTACTATTATGTGGAGATAGACACATGACTATGAGGATAGAAATGATCGAAGAGGGTTTGGTCCTAATATCAATAGGGCGTATTGCATAACACAATTAGAGAACATCACTGAAGCACATGTAAGTTTGTTCATTCTTTTGTTGAAGGTGTTCATTCTTTTGTTGGAGGTATTTATGATGTTTGTTATGTTTTAGGTAACGTGATGCCCCTACGTAGACATGGTAGATGAGGACTGTGAGGATGTAGTTGTGCACGTGAGAGACCTTGTAAGGAGTGACATTTGGTTGCATAACATGAACAAAGTTGAACAACAACTAGCAAGCCGAGTGGTTCAGCAGTTTGGCTTTCTTCAGTAAATACCATGTCACCTTATAGTAGTTAGTAAAATAATTCATGGCACACTGAAGGATAAAAGAAAGGATTAATTTACTTTATTTGAATACGAAATAGAAGATTGGTATGACGGTGGGAAAGACATCAATAGATAATCTATGACAGATGTACATAGGGATGGAGGGGAAGATTACGTCCATATCGAGAAGGAAGTTGGGGCTACAACAAGTGCTACCAGAGCGAATATAGAAATAGTCCGTTCAAGGTAAGAAGTTGCCAAGTTGAGGAAGATGCTTAACTCTCAAGGTGCACTTATCTCTAATTTGCAAAATTATATCAAGGAGCTACTAAAGCAACGAATTTTGTAGTGTATATCATTAAACTTTATAGATTATTGAAATTTGTTATGTACATCAATTAAACTTTATATATTATGAAATTTTGTTATGTACATTAATTGAACTTTGTGTGTGTGAGAGGTGATAAAGTTGTTTATCAATGAATTGTGTATATAACAAGGAATGAAGTTGTTTGATTCTTGTTTTTTATTTGATATATGTTGTTTATATAATAAATGATTGATTTTTTTCAGTCACTTCAATTGTGTATAATATGAATATAATAGGGAATGAACAAGTGTTTGCAACTGGTGATTTTTCGCACAAAAAAGAAATTTTGTAAGGTACGTGCAAATTTTTGTTCATTCTTTTTCAATCAAAAAGAAAATTTACATGTATATTGTTAGAGGTGTTCATTCTTTTGTTGAAAATTCACATGTACCTTATGAAATCTAACCATGATTAGGTTAGAATGTCGTTTATTACATACATGAATGGCATCAGAGTGACCCCTAAAGGTAATTCATCAGAAGTACCCTTGACTTGAATTTACACATGGCTGGCAAGGCAATAAAATAAAATTGAAAAAACCCTACCCAACTACAAAAACATAAAAAAGAGTTGGTCATTGTCTCATTGCTTCATTATACACATAATTCATTCTCATAAATAAATCAATCACCTGTTATAAATAGGTAAATACATAGTACCCTGTCTATATTCATAGTCAATACATAATACATTGGCTGCATTCATAGTCTAAAATCCACATAGTCAACTGCAAGGTCCTTATTGTATATACAACCATCAGCAAATAATACTCATGATTGCCCAGAGTTCCTGTAATCTCTCATCGACATCCGACACCTCATTATTCGATGTCATCTCTACATTATCAAGCATAAGGGCATCCTTCAACTTGGACTCTTCATCAACTTTTATTGTCGCAAGCTTAACCCTCTCTTTTTTCACTCCTCACGGACGATCTTGTTTTCATGTTTATAGACCTTTATCAATTGACGCCTAACTATAGTTACATTAGCCTGAAAAATGTTACTCAGTAAAGGTGCAATAAATAAATAAAAAACATGAGCATGGTGTATCTGTGTCAAATTTAATGGTTTGCCTAATCCTAAGTATTGTATATACATAAAGACATATATTCCATAATCATGCTTGTAACATTCATATACCAAATAAAGAAACATGTACAAAATGAGTTAATAAACATATAGAAAAGTAATTACCAGTTTGATTGCTTAAGAATGTCTTGCACAATAGTACCTGACCATTCTTCGTAAATGTCGTAGTCAATCCATCCATTAAACTGAATGAGTACTTAAACAAAAGAAGCACAATATTGAATAGGCAATAACATTGCATACCATATCTACAATGTTAATATCAACAAGTTCTATAGTCTCCATCAAATTGTACAACCTTAACTCCTTCGCTTCCATATTTATCTCCCAAATAATCCAGTGATAATTGCTCCAGTTGATAGGAATCAAGATCTACAACATCAATCGATTTTAAGGTAGTTGTGCAGTTTGAATTTTATATTATGTAAGTGTATACCCTGTCATATTCATAGAACAAATATGACAAATGATCGAGGTCCAAGCATGTGTGTGCCCCATCTTGATGTAGGGGAGTTTCAAGCATTTGCTCTGAATTTCAGTGTTTACTGATTAGTTTCTATTAGAAGGAAGAAAAGAAGAGAAACATTGCTTTATAAACTCACAAAAAAGTATGGAGTCATGTAAATGGTCTTCGATAGATCTTGTACTTCTGTCATTTTATGATAGTAAAAACTATTAAGATTAAATATGAATCTTTTTATGTGTTGCATCAAATAGGTAAATACACTCATGTTATTTTCAAAAGAATCCACATATGATCAGAACAAACAAACACCTAAAAAAACTTATAATATGCTTACTTCATTGACCAAAAAAGTTTATTCGAAAAATAGCAGCACTTTACTATATTTTGGCTTTGTCATTTCCTCTTCAGTCTCAACCACCACAATTGTGTCGGGTGACTGGTCGTTGACTTCTTTGCTTTCACCGCATTTAGACATCACGAGTTACCTATGATTTAAATAGTTGACATTATACCTTGCATATAATAGAAAAATAAAGCATTTAATTGAAAAAATATTATGAAAACTACAAAAGTTTGCTAGGGTAACCCAATATTTGAAAAATAAAATTCAATAAGGGCATTCAGCAGATAAATAGTTCAACCTTTTCATGAATATTTATAAATTAAACAACATTAGTTTTATGTGAAAAGCAAAAAATAAGTTGATCAAATGTGTGTGTTCTAATTGACTTTGTATTTTATTAGTCACATAAATATCAAGATCATTTTTTTCTTTGCTAGACAAAAGTCAATTTCTCCATGAACTTTGTATTCTATTGTATAATCACAATTTGATCAAATGCATGTGTTTTAATGGATAGATGACTTCCATGTTCTTTAAAAACAATGCATCAATTGAAGAAAAGATCACAAAATCATGCAGTATTTTATTCATGGGAAAGTTTTATGGTAAAATGGCAGTAAATATTATTCAAATAAGGAATTAACATGTCAATATCTTCACTGCACCTCTGTTCATGTGGCATAATGCTACTTAAAGGAAACAAGAACATGCAGTATTTATATATGCTAATGTTGACAAAACCACCAAATATTGACAAGCAACAGACAAAAATAAGTAACTATATGTGAAAAACCCTAAAGATCATAAACCCTAAACATTAAATCTGGTGAAAATTATTACATGTTTATATAGGGTAATATCCACGACAGTGAAATATACATAATAAGTCCACAACTACAACCAAACAAAAAAGGAAAAACTACTTTGTAAAGAAAAGAAAAAAACAACAAAACAATAGATATATTGTATGAAACTCACCTTAATAGCTAACCGGAAAAGTGGAGGAGAAGGATACCGCAAACTTTCACAATGTGAAGCAAGCAACTTTCATGAGAATTGCCAAAAGAGTTGGGATTCTAGAAGAAGTAGGAGGAGGATTGGGGTTTACCGTTGTTTTCATATACAAACAAGAAAAAGAAAAAAACATAAACGTGCATTTATATGTGATGGAATTTTGCAAGAAAAAGGAATTTTGAAATACAGGTGCAATGTGATACTCATCTGTAATTTCATAATTATTGGACTTTTGCAAAATTTATGATTTCCACATATGATCATGTGAAACTCATCATGAGTTTCATAATTTTTTTGGAATTTCGCAATCTTTTTTGAAAAATTGCAACCTCATATGTAATTTTGTTGACGAGTTCTATGGGTGTATTATTTTAGCATCATAACGTACGCAAATTGAAAATTTGTACCAGCGAGGGGTAAAAGCATCTAAAAATTTTTGGGAACCTACAAAATTGTTCATTTGGCGGATTTGGCAAATTGCGGGGCATTTTTGGAAATGCGTCATTTTTGTCGTACAATAGTCATTTTCTATTTTTAAATTGAAAATTTTTGATACATTATGGGGACATTGATTTTTAAAGCCCTTGAAATACTTGCTTACATGTCACAATTATATTGTTCAAAACCCATTTCCTACTAAATCAACATTGCAGATAACATCCGTAAGATCTAATAAAAAGAATACAAATATGAAATAAAGATTATTTCTACTCAACAGTTTCATACCTTCATTAGTACCATATATATGCTCTATATTTGGTACTAATGAAGGTACAGAATTATTGAGCTGTAAATCATAGGTGCACATTGTATCTACTCAATCTGACCATATAAACACATTGAACATGATTTGTTTGCTAAGGATCAAGTCTTCTACCATTTTTCTATATAAAAATATGAATTTCTAAGTTGCAAAATTTTGTTAGATTGTGGGCCACTATTTTTGAAGCCCTTGAAAAACCTACTTACATGTCACAATCACATGATTCAAAACTTATTTCCTACTAAATAAACATTGTTGTTACAGCCATAAGGTCCAATCTATAAGAACATCTGAAAACTATAAAAATAAGGAGATTTTTACTCAATAGTTTCATACCTTCATTAGTGCCAAATATTTACCCATATGTGTGAGTGTGTGTTTATTGTGGTACTGAACGAGTATAACTTGTGTTGGTATATTCTTATTTTACATAGATGTAATATCAAAAATAAAAAAATTAACCTTTCTTCATTGACTCCAATTTTTTTTTCTTTTTGAAAGATGACTCCAAGATGTTTTAAACCTTTTGTTCATGAATTATGAGCTGTTGATTTTTTCACCACCTTGAGAATTGTATCTAATGATGTATTAGAGATGATCAAACTTACTAACATGGTAAACATATCACGTTTAGCACATTTGTGCAATCAAATGTGTAAAAGCAAAAGTGTGTACCACCATACCGCATCATAGTTCAGATACACTATAACGGAATACTCAGTTGCTTGCGTAACTTGGTGTTTTCAGTGTCCTCAAGGTGTCCAAGGATAAGATAGAGGCCTATACATTTCGTTTTTAAAGAATAAGAGAAACCGATATATAATATTAAGGCCTTTCTGTTTTATTTTGTATTGTTTATTTCTACTACATGAGATGCTGGGCCTTTTCATCTACGTCGTTTTGCTTCCCAATTCTTCTCGAACAGCCAGTCAAACAGTCAGTCTGTCAAAGTGCTTTTTAATCTTGCTCCCGAATTTGCACTCGGGGAGCTGGTAAATTGCGTGACATAAGCTCGGGTACATGCAAGCGTGCGCATGAACACGACTCAAGCAGGTCGATAGTATCATTTGACTAATTCTCTCGTCAATCTCTTTTCCAAAGACATATTCGACCGTTCAACTGCTACATGTTCCCTCCAGTTGTACATGTGTTTCACATCAAACATCCACGTCTTAATTGAGCTATCCAAGTCAGTTTCGTCTTCTTTTTCTTTTGTTTTATGATATCATGGTCATTGTCAACCTCTATTTGAAAATTTCTTAGGTCTGCCGCGCAGAGTACCACACTGGTAATACCATGCAGGTTACCCTATAAGAATGATTATTGATTTTCCCGTAATGAGAGTGGCGCGCATTATCCACTCTCTTTTCCTCTAGTTTAACTCAAACTTCAGCACCAAAGCAAATCTTTTCTGCAACACACCGTAAACGTTTGTTCCTCGTTCTCTAGTTTACATGCACACGAAAAAGCTTCTCATTTGAAAACTATAGGTACTAATTTTCAAGAGCAAAAAAGGAAAAATTGTAGGCACAAAGGGTGCTAAGGCCTGTGAAACTAATACAAACTGAAAGAAGCATGTCCATGTCCATGTCCATGTCTGTGCGTATTGCCTGAGTTTTATAAAGCAACATGGTACTAAAAGGAAAGGATTTAGGATTTATGGACCTCAAAGGCTTTCAGATATTACTAACAACTATAGTTGTTGTGGAGTGGCTTAAAGCCCCGGTGGAGAATTGGAACCTAATCTCACTATCGGTTATCGACAAAAACAATCGGCGTATTATATGGATTTTCCGCTTAGAATAACTAACCGTCCCTCCTACTCCTACATCCCCTCCCTTCTCTTTTCAATTTATTTTTAAGACCTGGCTAACAGTACAGCTTCATGGACTTTTTTGGGTAACGCAATGATTTTTTACAAATTACCTGCAATCATAGATGCATGGAAATTTTACAGAACAAACAGATTCATTGATTGTCATCCTGCATATCTGGGCTGACTTGCCGCAGTATATTGAATCCATATCTTTGCAAAATCGTCAATCGTATATGGGAAATATTGATTACGCAAAATTGCGTAGCAACGCACATCAGCAAGGTCAAGTTTCCAGATGAACATTCCTGTTTCTCAGATTTATTTTGAGAGAGAAATTTAATTTTTTTGAGAGAGACTGTTTCTCAGATATTGTTGAAAGCTATATTCCTGTGAAAATCAGGTGCAATATGATTGCACAAATATTTGTGCATTAAGCACCTGATCTCCCTCCATCTTGGGGACAGTTGTGGGGCCCAAGGCCTGATGGAGGGCAATCAGGTGCTTAATGCACAAATTTTGTGCCATGTGATGGCACCTGATCCGGACTCAATTTTGTGTTTTGCATTTGCATCAAAAGGGTACGTTGGCAATGATGCGATATCATATGGCAGGCTGCGTCCTGCTTGCTTGCAAAGCATGTTTAAAGCTATATTCCTGTGAAAATCAGGTGCAATATGATTGCACAAATATTTGTGCATTAAGCACCTGATCACCCTCCATCTTGGGGACAGTTGTGGGGCCCAAGGCCTGATGGAGGGCAATCAGGTGCTTAATGTACAAATTTTGTGCCATGTGATTGCACCTGATCCGGACTCAATTTTGTGTTTTGCATTTGCATCAAAAGGGTACGTTGGCAATGATGCGATATCATATGGCAGGCCGCGTCCTGCTTGCTTGCAAAGCATGTTTTCTCTGGCAATATAGTAAATATCCGCACATGACTCCTCGCTATGTTGAGAGAGAGAGATTTTCCACCATAATGAATCATTATTAAGCAGATATTATTGATTCCCTATTCAAGAGCCTGCTCAGTTAGTCCCCATCAATATATCCTCCCAGGTGATCTCTAGGTAGCTCAAGAAACAAGAAAGGCAAAAAGAAAGGAACTATATATATATATAGTAACTGGTAACCAGAAACTAGCAAACTAAATGTACGATCGAACTAAGTTGGGGGACCCAGTTCAGGTAGGAGTTTGGTTCATTTGGGAACCAATTGTGTTTCGTGTGAGGGTTGGCAATTTAACATGGTTGCCATCAACACCCGTGTGTCACTGAGTGGAAATCTGAAAGGTACCCACCGTGGATAAATACTTAAAAAAGGAAAGAGAACCTCTGTCGATAGGAAGCAGATACCTTGCAGTATATATCGACGTTGAGAAATTTAAAAGCCATAATATCCTCTCCATCTGATCCTCTTTATAAAAAAATTGAACATGTAAGCGATGATAAAAGGTAGCAGGTTGTGCACAAGCAAGTAGTTTACACAAGGATCTCGCGCGAACTACAGTTTGTTATTAACCAAAAAGGATTGCATATCGGGGTGCAGATCCACGATGTCTTAATTTGTGTTTAAATTGGAGGCTTTGTAGTAAAAGGATGAGAAGATTTGGATGATCCACGATCTCTTTGTGATTAAAATGGAGGTTTTGTAGTATAAAGATGAGAGGACTTGGATGATATATATTATGGACAAGGCGGCCATAATTACAAAAAACATGATGAAGCAAAATGCTGAGGACAGCGCGCATCCTCGAAGGCGACCGTGGAGAAGGGCAAGATCCCGGCAGGGATGTTTCTCATGGTATGATGAACAGCAAACAAGCGTAACGATTACAACCCCAATTGCAATGGAGGGGAGACAATTTGCAGAAATTAGGGCATGAGAGCGTGTGGGCTCAAGACAATGAGAGGTATCTACGGAGGGCGTTTTATAATTCCAACAAAGAAAAACAATAATCTAGGAATGCCTGCTTTTGGAAGTTGAGGCAAAAAAGGGAGTTTTATGGGGAACCAAATTAGATGGCATCGTGTCTTGTTACGCTCTGGAAAGAGAATTACAATTAAAAATCTTCACCATGGCACCCTTATAGTTAACTTGATAAAAAAAACATTTAATAGTGATTAGGGTATTAACCAAGCATAAAATCTGGTCCAGTTATTAACATAATAATCTGAGTGATCCACCGGCCCATTTATTATCATCATCACCATTCACATAAACAAAAAGAAAAAGAAAGCAAAAAAAAAAGGAAAGCAAAAGACTACTGCTACTACTACGAAACCAGTATTTTCTCATTACTTCATCCATCCATCCATGGAATTAATAACTAGGGAGATCAATATTCATGATCACACAGTTGTAGCTACTGAAACCGCGGAAAGGGCGCCCGAGCAACGTTACTTGATTGTTTATCTCAAGGCTTGTCACCAACAGACAGGAAAGCTGGAAAAGAAAAACGACCATAGAGCCAACAACTTAAGACTGCGACAGTGCTATAGCTGAATAAGATGAAAGTAAAAGATGTCAAGAAGCAGGCAGGAAGGAGGAGAAAAATCATGGGTGGGAGAAAAAGAAGGGATTAATTAGCTGTTACTGCAGGTTTTAAATTTTTGTATGAAACGTACTCGAAAGGCTCGAGTATTGCGCACGTAATTTCAAATCGCTTTCCTTAGCTAAGTCTCGATAGGAAGATCACCAAAAATCAGATAATAAGAGACGCCACCTTCTTGATATTTTATGGACATATATAGATCCATATAAAACTAAAGAAGCCACGAGGTTGTTAATAAGGAATAAAGGGAGGAGTAATTACTAATGAGGGAGGGAGAGTTGTTGCTCCCTTGCTAGCTGGGTCTCCTTCCTTCTTCTTTCCTTTTTAAATCAATTAGGGCTCATTTTGCAGACGGGAGGGAAGGAAACGAAGCGGCGGGCAGGTAGGTCGGTATAAGTAACTAATAAAAAAGAAAGAAAGAAATGGTGAAGGGTGTTTCAAATCATCAGCAGATCAGTGCCAAGAGGAGACGGAGAACAATAGACGGTTTTGCCATCCGAGGAAGAAGGAATCGTTGAAGAGTTGAAGTTGGTACCCTTCGGAGGGGTAGCGAAGTCTGAGGAGTGCCCTGGCCTGCGAGAAAGCGAAGGTGCTGAGGGGCATGTTGGAGAAGCCGGAGGCCTTCATGATTTCGGCCCACCTATCGAACCTCTCGTGCCTTTCCCGCCTCTCCTCCTCCTCGGCGGCTACGATGTCGGCGATCTCCCTACCAAACCAAACTTGCTCGACGGCGAGCCTCTCCTGGCTGCTTGGCGGCAATGTGGCTTCCAGTGATTCGAAGAGCGCCGAGTAGTGGTTCAGCGCCTCGTTGAACCTGCGGAGGAAGAGGGGTTGATTGTGACAGGCCTCCCGCTCGGCCAGCGTCAACACCTTGGGGTTCAAGGACTTGATGGCCCGGAGGATGAGGGTGAGGTCGGGGGGGTTCCCCCTCAGCAGGAGCTTGTGCAGGTGCAAGACGCAGTTGACGGCGAGGGCTTCGTCCGGGAAGAGGTCGAGGGAGGAGGGGAGGTTGGCGAGGTCGGAGGCGCGGCGGATGAGGTAAGGGCGGAAGCGGAATCGGAGGCCCAGCGACAGCGCGAACGTCTCCAGCCTCGACCCCGTCTTAAGGAGGGTGTCCAGGTCGGTGCCCGTCCCCGTGATCCTGATGGTCGGCGGAGGGTTGTTGCCTTTGGACCTCTCCGCCACGGCTTGCATGAGGGGCGGCCATTGCACCCCTTGCATGGTGTCGAAGTCGAGGATGTGGACGGAGTGGTGACCCTCGACGGCTTCCAGAATGGCTTGGTTGGCGGTCAGGTGGCTGAAGCGGATGAAGGGCGTGATCTGGTTCAGGGACAGGAAGGAGGATTGCAGGATCTGGGGGTCGTCGTCGAGCACTGGGATCCCGATCCCCCGGTGCCCGTGGTGGTGGTGGTGGTAGTTTTGATGATAGTGCTGCTGCTGCTGGCGGTGGAGTCGAAAGGACAGGGCCTTGGCGAATTGAGTAACGAGCCGATCGGTGGAATCGCCTAAGGGGGAGGAGGAGGTGGAGAGGAGGGAGATTAATGGAGCGGCCGAGTGGTAGTCGGATCGAGCCACCATCTGGGCACAGTTGATGAGGATCTGACGAAGTTGGCTCGTGGGGGTGTCCGAGCCTGCTGGGCGAGGGTGAGGTTGGCGGTGGCGTACCACCAGCTCGGATGCACTCGTTGGTGGAGGTGTTGTTGCCGCTGTTGCGTTGTCCTCGTGATCTTCTTCATGAGCACCAACGAAAGAGCCGAGCATTTCACGTAGCAAGAGTGACAACGGATAGAGTAGTAGTAATTGCACCCTGATGAAGGAAAAAGAGAGGGAGGAGCGGGTGGGAAGAGGCAAATTGCATCCCTTTACTTTAATACAGCAAAATCTGAGAATGAAATTTGTGTGACAGGACATGATCTGCCAGCAGCAACTAGCGGTAGCAGAAGATTATGCCATCTGCTTAACCCTGTTAGCATGACAAGCTTCTCTCTTGGTTTTCTTCTTTCTTTCTTTTTTTCTCTTTTTCTTTTTCTCTGTTCCTATTTTAGACAGAAAAAATATAGAAGAGAAAAACCTGATTTTTATATTTTATGACACTTTTCTTGGGTTTTTCCTCGTTTTCTCAAATAGACAAGTATTTATTGACACTGAGGAAGCTAGTGAGAGAGATTAATTTAAGAGAATCTGGAGAGCCAGAGAGGGGTGGGGGTTCTGCTGTTATGGCTCTGATAGGAACTTTGAAATGAAAGGGGATAATAGCACCAACAGTTAAACCTCTAATAATAATAATATTTTTTCCCCTTTTTCTAGCGTTAGAAATAGACAAGATAGATAAAGAGGAAGTCAGTACCTACAGATATATGTATGCACACATGGGGAGAAAGAATAGAGATAAGAGAGCGAGGATTTTTTGTATTTTTCCTTCTTGTTTTTGTTTCTGTTTCCGTGCAGCGGACCATTCACGCAAAGCTTTAAATGGTGAATAGGGACTAAACATAAGCCACAACCCTCTCAAACTCAACCCATCCTTGTTTGTCTCTAGTGGGGATTTCTATTGATGGGTTTCAGATAACTTCCTTGCAGACTCCTCTCTTTGCTGTCAGCAGGAAAAGACTGTAATTGAAGGAAAAAAGCAAGCAACCAATCTCATGAAACGCCAACACCTCATTCCCCAACACCACACCCCCAATCACACCTCATTCCGCCACCGCCACCCCCACAACCACCCCCTCTTCGTATCTTTACCAATTACCAGAATAACCCTCCACCATCTTTTCCAAATTCTCCTCCTTCTTCCTCCTTTTCTTCCGTCCAACTTAAGGTGTTGTTTGATGGCCAGTCTGTCTGCCGCATCCATAGTGTTAAAATTGTTTCACCTCAAAATAACAGAGACAAGAGGAACAGATTTTTAAAAAAATGTTTCTCGGTGGGCGCACCCGACCCCCCCCCTCTCTCTCTCTCTCTTGTGCAGTAGGCGGAGGCTGTGATGGCCTGTCGGGCGGTGGCGGTGGCTCCGAGTAGCTGCTGAGTTTTCGCCCTCGGCAAGATACAGATTGCCCACAATGCTTCGCAGATGCGAAACGTGAATCGACATGTGAAAGCATAAGTGATTGGAATTCATCAAAACCGCAAAACCCTTCCTTTACATATCCTCCGTTCCCCATCCTTCTCCTTGGTCCCCCTCTTCCGCATCACCACCTTCCTCCTCGTCTCACGAACTCGCTGAACTAATCTCCTAGACAATAGCAAAGCATGGCTGTGGCTCACTTTCCCGCTCCGCTTTGGTGTCCACGATCAATCCCCACATCACGCACCGCTGGTGCTTCTTCAGCTGGTTGGGTCACCACCAACTAGCCCAGAGGCACCACCCTAGCGTCTGCTGCACCCTCGTCTACAGATTGATCAAGGAGGACGGCCGTCCCTCGACCGCAAAGGATCTCTTGAAATCTCTAGCTGTTGATCATGACTGTCCCTTTTCCGTTATAGAGGCTCAAATGGGTGAGCTCTGCAAGGATTCGAAGGCCTGGATGAAGTTTTTCTCTATTGTTCAAGATTTACTCGGATGAAAACATGACCCAGTATGCCTACAAGTGTTTGATTATATGATTAATGGGTTATGCAATTTCGGCAAGATCGATAGAGCTGAAGAGTTGTTTGATGAGATGAAGAACAGGGACATAGTTGGGGATGTTTGTCTATAAAATGATCAATGGGAATTGTAAGCATGGGAAAATCAAGAAAGCATTTGCTCTCCTCGATAAGAGCACAGAGGCAGGCTTGACACCAAATGCTCATATTCATGGTGCATTGATCAATGGTCTGTGTAAGTTAGGACAGATGGAGGCAGCCTCCACAGTCCTTAGTGAGATGATGCAAAGGAAGGCCATTGATTCCAATCAAATTATACTTCATAATGATAGCTGGGTATTGGAGGAAGCAGATCAGGTCATGCTTAACATGAGCGTTTTTGCTCATGCCGACATCGTGGTCATCCGATTTGCATTTTAAAAAGCTCAAAAGTCAACAAAGCCACGATGTCGGCATGACCTGATCTGCTTCCGGTATTGCAGGGTTGGAAATGACGAGGCCTTCAACTTTATGTATACCTTGCACACTGATGTTTACACATAGTACACTAATCGGGTCATATGATCCAAAATGACGTTAATAAACATGTTAAAACATGTAAAATGGTCATATGATCCAAAATAACTTAATCTGACCCATTATTCATGTTTTTTCAAGTTGTTCACACATAGTCATCAAACAAGGGACATTTGAAACACAATCCAGTAAGGAACAGATATTCTTGTTCCATTTTTTTGTTCATTTCATCCCATCCTGAACAAGCCATCAATCCAGAAAAACCTTACCTGGCTTTCTCATTCTTAGTTTCCCTTCGTTGTCTCACATCAATGAGTAAAGAGGGGGCATCTTTGGACAGCCATCAACAAACAAATAGAACATCATAAATCTAAAAAAGGCTCGTTTACAAACGCCAAATGTGTCTGAACTGAAACAATGTGGAAATCAAGGAGAGATCTCATAGACTTTTAGCGATCATCTTTTCCTCCCTCTCTTATGTCTGCATCAAATCTCCATATAAGGCAGATCGTCCTTGTATTTTTTCCACTTTCCGATCCAAGAAACCTTAGTGATTTCCCCTCTCTCCACTGTTGCTTGATTTTCCTGAGGAAAACAGCACTACAAGAAAAGCGTTAGGCTGTTAGCCAGTGCAATTTGCAGCAAACGCGGGATTCATTGCACAACAAATTAAAAACATTTTACATGGGAATGGAACAAACAGCAAGAGACTAACCGTGAAATTTAATAATCTCTCTCCATTAATCTCGTCCAGTTCACCATCCATGTGAAGAGAACTCACAACGATTGCAACTATCAGTACAGATGTGTGTCAGGTTACACAAAAATACTCTCTTTTCTATCTCCAAGACATGATTTTCCAGAGAAATTTTAAGATGGTACGATTTCTCCCTACTGTGCGTGTGGTTTTCTTCTTCTTTCCTTTGCAGACTTTTGTACCATCGAAATCCCTTAATGCAAACATATTCCCTGTTGTGTTTCCCCAAAAGGTCATCATCTTCTACAACCATTGTATTTGCAAACATATTCCCTGATGATACGAAAAGATATGAATGCTTTAAACCTCACCGAAGACATGGCATTGGATAGAAATGATGGGAGGAAAAAGATTCATGTGAAAGACCCAGAATGATTTTCTTTTTTGGTTCATATCGGGGACCCAATTGTTTTGGGATGAAGGCGTAGTTATAATTGTTGTTGTTGTTCCCTTGAAAAGCAGCAAAATTATTAAGTTTTAAATGCCATATATACATAAAATAAAATAAAATGCGACACATACTGTACTCATCTCTTTCAATTGTCGGTAAACAAGACAGAATTTTGTAACCAATGGCATGCATAATATGCTATAGTACCGTGGTCGCCAAAATTTTGGTATAGGAAGAAAATGAAACTACTTTTAAGGTGGCAAATGTTTGCTTAAGTGCAGCGTGCAAGCTAGTATTTATTTTTTCCATGGCGTGACATGACAAATATCAAGCTCATTGATTACCAGACCTGTCATTTGGCTGGGGCAATCTGATTCCTTTCGTTCTCGTGGTTCGTTTAATTATTTGTGTGTTTAATCGTTTGGAAGTCGAGGCTGAGAGTTTGTTTTTTTTCTTTTTGCAAACGAAGAGAAAAACAGACTATAAGTATATCCTAGGCATGTAGTTCTCGTACTCTTCACATAGATGATTGTCATAGTTTTTTTTTTTTCTTCTTTTGACAGTAAAGAAACTCAGTCTAGTTTCTTTTTAAAAACGCCGAAAATTAAAACACACTCCGTAGCCAACTTGTGCTGAAAAAAACTGCAGGGCGTCTTATCATTTTACAGCTAATTTTTTTATGAAAGACGCCTGTAATGAGGTATACGTCTGTATTTGCGAATGTAGCGTCTATGATTTTCTAGTAGATAGGATGGTCGTGTCCACCGACCCAATGCTTACCTATTGAAGGTTTTTTTATAGGAAAAATATTAGCCATACCATACCCACCAGTAGAAACCGATCATTCCTTTACAAATTCTTTTTCTTTTTTTTGTCAAAGCTATGCTGATGTTCTCTATATGGTTTTTTAGTCAAAAGCGTGTTTTAAATTGTCCAACCATGCTGAATAAACAGATTTTCTAAGGACTACAAAAATGCAAGGATCTACAGTGTCTCAAAATTTCAATGTTAAAAAAATCTCAATTTTAAAATGAAACCAACTAATCCAAAATGTATTTCACAGTAAATAGATCATGCTAAATGCATTTGTGAGGTCGAATTGGCCAAATAAAACTCACACCTCCGAGATTCAGCTAAAAAGTATTTGTACTCTCTCTCTCTCTCTCTCTCTCTCTCTATATATATATATATATATATATATATATATATATGTGAAGAAAGAGGAAGGTTTCCCACTGAAATGAATGGAAAGGGAATAAGAAATTTTTATTCTGAAATATTAGAGTACGTGTGCCCTGTTTGAGATGACAACCGATTGACTGCTGTCTCTATGCATATTATTTTCTTCCCCTGGTTTTATAGGTGTCTTTCATCGTTTGTACTCTTTGTTCTTTTTTTCTTTTTTCTCCCTTTCCCTTTTTTTTTCCTCTTTTAAATAAGAAAAGTGAAAAACTGAATGAAAGAATGGGACCTCGTCGCCTAGCTTATTGCTCCCGCTATGGCTTACAAGTCAACCAGTCTCCTTTTCCATAAAAATCTGATTTCTTTGGAAAATTGTGGAACAGGATTAGGGGTGTCAACCGGTCGGGTTTGGTTCGGATTCAGGTGGAACCAGACTTGGATTAGATTTTTAGGTATGGTATTAGGTCTGGACCCAAGTTTAATCGGGTCTATTATAAGAGAAACCATACTGGATAAAATAATAATTTTTATCATTTTTATATTAAAAAATTTCATTAACTATACCTGGGTCTTCTTATTTGTCACCGTACCCAGACCCTATAGGGTTTGGTCTGGGTAGGGTAGGGATGGCAGTGGACCGGGGGACAATGGGCCCCACCCCGCCTTGCCCCGTTTGGACCGGGGATGAAGGGCATGAAACGAGAATGGAGGTGGGGATGAAGGTTAAAATCTATCTTCATGCAGGGATAAGGGCGGAGATGGACTTACGCTTTCCCCCGCCCCACCCTCATCTCAATCCCTGCCTTTTCCCACCCCACCCTGTCCCCAATCCTTTAAAGAATGACTATAGACTGAGGGAAAACGGGCTCCTGCCCCGCCTCACTCCTGTTTGAACTGGGATGGAAGACATGAAACGGGGGTGGAGACCTTGTCCCCTGCCCCCGCCCAGGTCCACTGCCATCCCTAGGGTATGGTCCGAGTAAACCGTTGACACTTGGTAAAGAAGAAAAGGAGATCTCAAAAATAAAATATAAAAATCATGGATGCGGACGGTTTTACTAGGGGTAGATCCCGTTATGTTGTATCTAAGTAACCTACCGTCTGTTATATTCAATCCGCACCGCACATCTGACTTAGGAACCGTGAATCTCACTTGGGAAGCGGAAACAGTTGGAACGAGTCCCACGCACGTCCCGTCAAGTGAAATGTGCGGTGGAGATCGAATATAACGGATGAATCGATTATATAAACCGTGACCTGCCCTCGGCTTTACAAGTGAATGTTTGTTGTTTTGCGAAGAGAATGAGGGAGGGCCCCACTTAAAATGGAAAAAACGAGCAGTATGCTGCGTGAATAGCTTTTGTATTCTCTTTTACATCCCACTTGCTTTTGCTTTTTATGATGATTTTATTAACGCAAGAGATAGAGTAGGCCTCTAAGATTCTTCCCGGAGCCCTACTTCCTTTCCTTTTGTATAACAACTAGGCCTAGGCCTCTAAGATGCAAAAGAGTTTTATATAACAACTAAACAAAGAACAGGACCTAATAATATATAGATCAAGAATAGGATAATTGCTCTTTCGGTCTGACAAATTACCGAGATGCTACCTCTTAAGTCTAACAACTCTACTCCAGTCTAGGAAGGAACCGGACCAACCGCGGTTATAGCGTAGTGGGGTGGGGCCTTGTCTGCTAGACGGGCAACCGGAGTTAGTGTATTGGGGTGGAGCCTTTGGTGGCTAGACCGTCAGTCAAGGTTAGAATCACACGAGCATCGTTCTTCTCAGCAAGCTAATGCATAGCATAGGCTTTGGGGGCTGGGGTCTTAGTATCGAAGTTTTACACTGTTGGCATGATGACCGTAGGTATGACAGGCCGAGCCAACACGAGACCAGGTCTTCATGCTGGGTTCATTTTTTTTTTGGGTTATAAATTCAAAAAAAAAATGTAAATAATTAACACTTTCTATTAATCAGCGAGCATTAGCTAGGTTTGTCCTCTAGTTTCCTCGTTCGAATGGGAGTATGATGCTGAAAATCCTTGACCATCGTGTCAGCTACGCGTGCACATGGATGAAACCACACGTTCACAGGCAAGGCAAAACGATGACTTTGGGGAGGATTGGACGCCTGTCGACCGTCTCGTCAATGTTCTTGCGGAATCCGCCACCCTTTTCTTTTCTTTTCATTTTATAATTTAAAACAGAAAGAAAAATAAAATGATCATATTAATCAGCGACAACAGAAACCCAGTTCCTTCAATTGCTTTGTCACATGGACGTGTCAGTTGACGTCTCGTATTCGCAGGACACGGAGCGACACGTTGGTGACACAGTATGACTTGCTGGGCACGGTTTACCACTTGTAAATCATTTGTGTGTTTTATTATTCAAGGAAATACT
Source organism: Nuphar pumila (assembly GCF_984573655.1). Classification (NCBI taxonomy): domain Eukaryota; kingdom Viridiplantae; phylum Streptophyta; class Magnoliopsida; order Nymphaeales; family Nymphaeaceae; genus Nuphar; species Nuphar pumila. The sequence goes on along the minus strand of NC_143264.1, from coordinate 107,412 downwards.
TTTATTGAGAAAACGATTAAAAATATATTCCATGTCATGGTATCCTACTTTTCACAAGTATAGCATGTTTCGCGCCACTAAAATTTGTAGACAGACTTCGCTTTGCTCCACTGCGCCTGAATGAAGTAAACTTCAAACGGCCAAGTATTCTCTTTTGCGCATGCAAATCTTTTTAACCCCCGGTTTTCTCTCTCTCTCTCTCGGCTGTTAGGGGTTGGAAAGGCACCCATCTATCAGAACTAGTGCCTGGGTCCAACCCTTTGGAAATTGGAACCATATGTGTTTGAAGAGAACACAACTTGAAGATGGATGGGTATGTCCCACCAGAGACAGCGAGGTCATTTTAAAGTGAAAGGTGGAGTCGTACGCGTTCGTAGCAGCCAATGACCGACAGCTCTCGCGGCATCTGATTTTAATGACAATAAGCAGCAAATAATTGAATAAATATTGAAAGAGAAGGGGTTTAAGATACAAAGGCCAACAAAAGGTGGACGACAAGAGGTGAAGAGTGGAAATGATGACGGACAAGATACCGCTTGCCTCAAACACTCTTTCTCCTCGCTTTTCAGCTATGACCCGTCCCTCCTTTAACATGGCTACCTTTTTCTTTTCTTGTTTTTTTTTTTTTTATGTCTACGGATCCAGCTGCACGTTACTAGTATTCGTCAATTGGGCATATTGTGTTTGATAACGCAAACGTTTTTAAAAATCCCTCCGATGCCCACTCTCATCATCACGGTATTAACAATTACTAATATAATTAGCCAGCATCTACTCCACTCCCACCAGCCAAAAGAAACTTAAACAAAATTCTCAAAAACTCAAAAAAGAGCGCACACGTTTTATTTCATAACCTATAGACTTAAAAAAACTGGTGGATCTAGCCGTATCCTCCGTTATTTTGTAGATGCTGCGTAGGATCACCTGGATGTGCGCAGAGAGAAAGAGTTGTGGTTAAAGGCCTGCTTCAGGGAAGATATTGTCTCAAAATCGAGTCTGTTTCTCTTTCTAGAGAGAGTTGGGGGTGGAGATAAACTTGCCTCTCCTGTGTAGCTGTTACCCTGCGTTTTCGCCATGCATCTGGTTCTTCCTCTTAAAAGATAAAACAATTTATGGATAACATCCAAATGGGGGCATATTTGGATATGCCCACACATATGGGCTGTCACGGGCTGGGAAGTGAAGGCCCCCGTGACGTAGCTTAGCTTCGGGCAATCACACACCGAAGGCAGGCCTTTTAAGCGCACAAACAACGCACAACACACGTGCACGAGCGGAAGCAAGAGTACGCGTATGCACAAGCACAAAGAGAGAGAGATGCAAAAAGCTTCTTTATAGATACTTAAAAGCAAAGTACATTAAGAGGGGAAGAGAGGGTCCGAATACACGGGGTACTTAGGCCGTAAGGCCTTGTGGGGCACTCTAGAGTGCCAAAGAGGTATATACATCAGAGCAAAAAGGGAAAAAACATGGCGGTCCGGAACACGCTCCCCCGCCTAAGTTGGCGCCGTACTCGACGCCAATTGTTCATGGTAGCCTTCTACAAGTTGTCGATGCTGAAACATGTTGTTGGCTTTCTCCCAGGTGGCTTCACATTTTGGCAATCCCTTCCACTGCACTAAGTACTTTTTTATTTTCCCTAGATGGTTGTTGGAATGGTTGAGGATGATATCTAGATCTCTGCCTGGTACACTAACTGTTAAAGGAGCTCGTTGCGAGATCGGAGCACGTTGAGGCATGCTTCGTTGAGGATCTCCTTCATCTTCGTGGAATGACTTTAGGTTGCATATATGGAATACCGGATGCACTTGAAAGTTTGCTGCCAAGTCCAGCCGGTACGCCAAGTTTCCCACACGTTTGATAATGGTGAAGGGACCATCATACTTGCGAATAAGGCCTCGGTGGTGGCTCCAAAAGATAGTTGTGCGGTCAGGAAAGAGCTTGACCAACACTTTGTCTCCAACTCGAAATTCTGTTGGGCGACGCTTCTCATCTGCCCATTTCTTCATGTGCTTGGTTGCCTTGTTTAAATATGCCTTCGCCAACTCTGTCTGATCTTGCCAGTTCCTAACAAACTGGTATGCATAAGGTGCTTTTCCACGTCCTCGCGCGGCTAGGGAGTGTGGAGTCTGCGGTTGTTGTCCAGTTGCGACTTCAAATGGACTATGGCCGGATGACTCGCTCTTTTGAAGGTTATAGCAAAATTGAGCCGCATCAAGTAAATCAACCCAATCCCTTTGGTTGGCACTGAAAAAGTGCCGCAGGTATTTCTCCAGCATGCCATTTATTCTCTCTGTCTGTCCGTCGGTTTGGGGGTGGAAACTTGTGCTGAAATGCAAGTTCGTCCCCATTAAGCGAAACACTCTTCGCCAAAACTTGCCAGTGAAGCGTGCATCACGATCACTTACGATGCTCTCTGAAATTCCCCAATTCTTAATTATGTTCCGCACGAATAACTTTGTAGTATCCGCGGCTGAGCAACTCTCACTTGCCAGTAGCCCGATCTCAAATCCAACTTAGAAAAGACCTTTGCCTTTCCAAGTTGACCAAACAAGTCTCTGATCAAAGAAAGTGGGTACTTGTTCTTCACCATCATTTTGTTCAGTGCCCTATAGTCGACGCACAACCGCTTCGACCCATCGTGTTTTGCTTGAAAGAGCACGGGCGCTCCAAAGGGAGCTTTGGATGGTTGGACGATTCCTACTTCGAGCATACCATCCAATTGTCTGCGTAATTCCTGCAGCTCAGGAATTACCATGCAATAAGGAGCCATTGCGGGTGGCCGTGCACTCGGTATTAATTCAATCTGATGATCTACCTCATGCCTCGGAGGTAGCTTCTTCGGCATCTCGGCGGGCATAACATCACCGAACTCTTTCAATACTGGCGCTAAGGCCTCTGGGACATCCGCGATTTTTTCTACCTCATCTGTAGCATGGATTGTGACAAAAAAAGTCTCGTCACCACTTTTCATGCCTTTCTTCAACTAGAGCGCAAACACCAAACGCTCACAAGGCTTCCTTGTCATCGCAGTAACCATGCAGGGCTGACTCTCACTCGCAAAGCTGACAACGTTGAGGTGGGGCATCGGCACTGCCTTGTTGCTTCTCAAGAATTCCATCCCGAGGATGACTTTAAAATCATCCATGGGTGCGACTGATAACGCGATCCTTCCTGACCAGTTATGGATCCGCACTTGTACATCCCGAGCGACACCGTAGATGGCTTTAGCCTCTGAATTAACCGCTTTCATACGGCTCTCTTTTTTCTTCCACTGTAATCCCAACTGTTCTACTTATTCACGCGAGATAAAGTTGTGCATGGCACCTGTGTCTACCAATGCCTTGGTGAGTCTTCCGTTCAGCAAAAGTTCTAAATACATCAATTTTTTACATACTGTCGGTTCCACATTGGTTGTGACCTTTACTGCATTCATCATCTGCATTGCGCCAACTGTTGGCGTCTCTGCAGGTTGATCCTCTTCCTCACCCTGAACAACATTCACAACTCGGGGTGTGCAGTTATCTTCATTCCCTTGACCGCGGTTTCTATTGGGACATGTATCCTGTCAATGATCCCCATGGCAGATGCGACAGTCACGGCAACGATAATTACCACCTTGAAAGTTATTCTAATTCTTATTATTATTTTGGTTATCTTGTCGGTCATGATTCTACTGGTTTCCCCGACCAGCATTTTGTCCTTGGTCGTTCCTTCGATTGTCCCTTCGATTGTTGCGATCATTTCCCTATTGTCTGCCTTAAAATGCAGGGTCATTCCTATCCAGCTTGGCAAGTTTCTCTGCAACTGCAAGCGCCTCAACCAGTGTTGCGGGGTCATGCCGAATGAGTTCTTGGTTTGCCCATCCATGCAACCTGTTGCCAAAGTAAAACAATTGATTCTCATCATCCATTCTCTTCACTTCCAATATTATCGAAGAGAATGCCTTGACATAGTCATGTACTGACCCTGTCTATTTCAATGCCAATAATCTTTTGTGGGCCATTTTCTCTTGATTTTTAGGTAGAAAGTAGTCTCGCATTTCCATCTGGAGGTCTTCCCATGAGACTATAGCAACCAATCCCCGTCGAACATCACCTAAGCGACGTCTCCACCAAAAGGTCGCTTCATCTGCAAAGTACATTGTTGCGGTGTGCAGCCTATCTGCGTCCTCCTCTATCCTCGCAGCTTCTAGAAATTGGTCCATCTCGTAGATAAAATTCTCGAGATCCTTTGAGTATCGCGTGCCTTTATAATTTGCAGGCTCAGGTAGCCTGTAACGTGTCTATCCACATATGTTGCAACACCGCCAGCCGGGGCAGTTCTCAACTGCCGCTCTAACTGTTCATTCTTTTATCGAACAACATCCAATTCAGCAGCCATGATGTTGAACCGACCCAACAAATCATCAAATCTGGTGGAAAAGTCCTCCACCAAGTAGTTAAGTTTAGTGGCAAGACTTTCCACCGAGTCTTCCACTCCCTCTACTGTTGTCTTGATCTCTGCATTGAGATCTCTAAAAGCGACACAAGTTCCATTAACCAACTTCTCCATGTTGGTCACTGACCCAGTCAGCTCCGCCACATCGCGCGAGATGGCTGACACCCGATCATCGGCCATGAAGTCTTATTCAGCAGGAACCATACTGCTTGAAGGAGTCATGGCAATCTTCTTCGGCACCATTGTCACTCCCAATGTCGACAAGGCTCTGGTACCAACTTGTCACGGGCTGGGAAGCGAAGGCCCCCGTGACGTAGCTTCGGGTAATCACACACACCGAAGGCAGGCCTTTTAAGCACACAAGCAACGCACAACACACGCGCAGGAGCGGAAGCAAGAGTACGCGTATGCACAAGCACAAAGAGAAAGAGAGATGCAAAAAGCTTCTTTATAGATACTTGAAAGCAAAGTACATTAAGAGGGGAAGAGAGGGTCTGAATACACGGGGTACTTAGGCCGTAAGGCCTTGTGGGGCACTCTAGAGTGCCAAAGAGGTATATACATCAGAGCAAAAAGGAAAAAAACATGGCGGTCCGGAACATGGGCAACCCATGCATTAAATGGACCACCTCTCTCCTTAATGCATGAGTTCATGCATGGTCATCTGGTTGCCATATATGACCAACATCTCTTACTTGGCCATGCCAACTGAATCATGATGCAGGATTTTTTCTTTCACTATTGAGGTTTTACACTTGCATCAAAGATCTAACAATGATGTATTTTTATATTTATTCATCCAGTTAAATGTTTCAATTAGACATATCATAATCTCATACAGGATACATGTTTTGAAAACAATTTATCAGATATGCCTTTTGTTAAAATATCCACAATCATATCATAGGAAGGTAAGTAACTAATTGTAATTTTATTATTTTCAATCATGTCATGAATATAATTATATTTTACCATTATGTGTTTCACTGCAAGAAAAATATGTATTAGCGACGAACGCTTTCCATCGTTCATCCATCGCTAACGTGTTTAATTACGAATTAGCGACGAATGAGCGACGGAAAGCATCTCTCGCATAATCCTGATCTCTAAAATGCAACAAAAATTATTTGTCATTAATCAATCGCTAATTAGCGATGGTTTAGAGAGGGATCATGTTTGTCGTTAATCCATCGCTAAATAAGGACTGGTTTGGTTTTGCAAAGGAATGTATTTTACCGCTAATCCATCATTAAAATTTTACGACGAATACCTATATGTCGCTAATGTGTGTCGCCATTTTAGCAAGGGATTAGCGATGAATAGGTATTCGTCGTTAATATTTAGCGACGGAATAACGGCGGAATACATTTCTTCGCAAAACATTGATTGATTTAAATTGGCGATGGATAATATCCATCACAAATTTTAAAAAAATTTGAAATATGAATATAGAGAAAAAATTCTCGTTATACAATTTATATAACATGTGTATAAAAAACAAAGTACACATAAAAATACATATACAAAGCAGGTGAAACAAATTTAACACAAGTTATAAGTTAAATAAATTTAACAACTCAGTACAGTCCTTTCCAAGTTCTAATTGGTTACAAGTACGTGAAACAAATTAAACACATGAATCTAATCCTCGTCAAGATTCGAGGCATCATCTTCTTCATTGTCTTGATCCGCCCCTTCATTCATGCCTCCATCAGCTCCTCTACGCTGATCATCTCCAGCATCCTACAAGAGAACCGAAATGTTAGTATTGATAAACAAAATATAATTAAATAAATTATATGCAATGCACCTAATCTAATGCAATCAAAGTAAATGGTTGAATGACACATAGACAAGCAATAAAGTGAATGACAATAACAGAATTCAGATATGTGTTCTAAGACTACCAAAAAAATTATAATGATTCAATCATGCGGATATGTGTTCTAAGGTTGTCAAAAAAATATCACAGTGATTCACGCATGCATATAATGTTTATAAGGTTGTCAAATAAATGTGTTATGTATCACAATCATGCATATATGTGTTATAAGTCAGTCAAAAAACCACTACAAAAAAACAGTTGATTAGCGACGGCGTTATGCCGGCGCTACTTAGCGACGGATTAACGAGAGAAATGAATCCGTCGCTATAATTGGAGAATTTTACGAAACTAGCGACAGATTATATTCCCTCGCAAAATTCGTCGCTAAGTAGCGACGGATTTTGCGAGAGAATATTTTGTCGCAATAAATACGGCAGTTCGCGACGGATAAAATTCCGTCGCGAAAAAATGACGGCCTAGGCGACGGAATATTTTCTGTCGCCTTTTTCATTTTTTGAATTAAGATGGCTTAGCGACGGAATTAATCCATCGCGAAATGTCGCATTACTCCTAATTGCAACCCTCTTTTTCCTTTTTTCTTTCGCTGCTGCCGCCCGCCGCCCTCTCCCTCCTGCCGCCCTCTTCCTTTGGCCACCCTATCCATCCCGTCGACCTCTCTGCCGACCCCCACCGTTCGCCGAAAGTCGATCTCCGTCAACCTTGCGCCGCCGCCGCCCGGAGGAAGCGCAGGTATTTCCGGGCCCCATCGTTAAATGGATTGGGGGTTGACCCCCTGCATTTTCTGGCAGGGGGTCGACTCCGCCAGGCGGTTGACTCCGGTAGGGGGTCGACCCCCTGCCGTGTCCGGCCGGGGGTCAACCCCGGCAGGGGGTCAACCCCTTGTCATGTCCGGCAAGGGGTCGACCCCGGTAGAGGGTCGACCCCGGCAGGCGCGCGACCCCGTTAGGGAGTCGACCCCGGCAAGGAAAAGCCCTTTCCCATTGCACCCTCTCCTTCGTTGCGCTCGAGTTCAACCCTCACACCTCTCCATCCGCAGCCTCTTGAGCCTCTCCCATGTCCGTCAGAGCCTCATCGGAGTCACCTACATGTGCCTTCAATCGCCAGAGCCACCTCAACTCATCTTCCACAAGAGCTGAGCCCCGTTGAATGCTCAGCGGGGCCCCTCCACACCTCATTTTCCAAACGGTGTTGCCCATTAGGTCTGATAATAAAAATATAATTAAAAAAAGTAAAGTTCTAATGTTAAGTGCATTTTCAGCATCAAGAAAGTTTGATTTCACATTTAGAAAAACAAATTTTTCATTTTTGAGAAGTGTCATTATAAGGTTTTATAAGCATAAAAAAAGTTTTTTGAAACAAGCTTCTTACCTTCCTCATGGCAATTTCTGCCATCCCTAGTATTCATCGGTTCTTTGTAAAGGTTTTTTTCTCCATTACAATGGGGAGGTCATCTGAATGACTTCTAACTGGTTCAAGTCATGAGCAGTGATGTGTTGTTAATGGATAGAACCTAAAAGTAACCAGCGTGGTGAAACTCGAGCAGTACTATAGTTAGGTGTGAGCACCAGAGGTGGATGAGATAGGGGATTTGGTTCCTATGCTAGGCTAAGTTGGCTTAGCTAGGCTAGAGGTATTAGGTCTAGTGCAGATAATTCAATAGTGTAGTTATGTCTAGATCTCATACTTCATATATTGGAATACTGGTGGGGTAGACCCCAATTTATAACTTTTCTAGCAAATTTAGTCACAATTCCTACAAATATGATATTCGTGGATCCATATCCGCCCAAGGATGAGTTGGCAGGATCCTATTGTCCTAAGTTTGAAAGGGTTTTTTTCGTGGTGACTTCATTTTAAAACATCATTTTTTTTTTGCAGATTTTTCAACGGAACCAGCTCGTGCTCAACCACTTGTGGTAAGTAAGGGACAAAAATAATGCAAAACGGGTAAATACTCGTGGTGAGTAAGTGATGCAAGCGTATCACATGTTATTTAATTTATTAGATGTAACACTTTATTGTTCACACACTCACTTAGTTGTTAATATTTAAGGTTGCTTTGTTGGAGTTCGGAGATCATGCTGAGCATGATTTTAATGTATGAATATTGAAGTGTTCTTATTTTTGTAGTACGGAGTCCATGCTAGGCATGATAGTAGTTAGTGAGATATTGAAGTGTGTTTGCTGCAGGTACATGTTTGTCATTTGTTTGATATGAATGATTACAATGTATTGCAATGTTTGATGTAATTGTATCCATGCTTGCATGTAGTTACTTTCAATTTGATTATGACTTCCATGTGAAATTGTATAATGAAAGCATGATTCAAATGATTGTATCGTGTCATTAATAGTTTACACATGAAAATATTAAGTTATCAATGCATGCATCAAAATTCTTGTTATTGTATGACATCATATATTGCATGATAAATTTGATATGTTCTTCATCGTAGCATTCTGATTGTTCTCTTTTAATTCGTTAGGCTATTATTCATAACTTCATAAAAAAATGACTGCAAACCGTGAATGGATGTACCGTAGGATAGTGGACAATGAGTTATCGCATGAATATATGGATGGTGTTGACAGTTTTATTAAATTTGCAATGGCAAGTGTCAGTACAGTAGATCCCACAGGTCAGATTAGGTGTCCCTGCAAGATTTGTAAGAATAATCGATTTGTAGAACCTCATAGCGTTAGACATCACCTATACAACAAGGGTTTTGTGAGTGATTATCAGAACTGGATGTTTCATAGAGAAGAATTTAGAAACGATTTTGATGCACGGGTGAATGTGGTGCACGATAATCCATATACGAATTTGATATTTGATGCCGCAGGAACAGAACTGGGTTCTACTATGAGTTCTAGTGATGTAAGAACTACCATAGATGAAGAATCACCAAACGATGCAGCTAGTAGATTTTATGATTTACTTAAAGATGCTGATGAGCCACTTTGGAACGGTTGTGAGAGTCACACTATCTTGTCTGCAGTTCTTCAACTAATGAATTTGAAGTCCGAGTATAATTTGAGTCAATCATGTTTTGACCGTTTGTGCATGATTGTGAAGAGTATGTTGCCCAAAGATGAGAAATTGCCATAAAATTTCTATCGTGCGAAAGTTATGGTCAACGCTCTATGTATGGGTTACAAAAAGATTGATGCTTGTCCAAATCACTGCATGTTGTATTTCAAGGAGCAGGAAAACAACATATCATGCCCGTCATGTGGGCATCCTCGGTTCAAGCCAAAGACAAAAGGCAATGGTAGCACGAGATCAAAGGAAGTTTCATACAAGTCGCTCCGCTACTTTCCTATCACTCCTAGATTGCAGCGATTGTATATGTCTTCAAGGACAGCTAAACACATAATATGATATGCAAATAAAGTTCGACACGATGAAAACAAAATCACGCATCTTGTTGACGCTGAAGCTTGGAAGCACTTTGATCATACTCATCAGAACTTCGCAATGGAAGTGCGAAATGTTAGACTCGGTCTATGTACAGATGGATTTAATCCATTTAGGGGTAGATCAACTCCATACTCATGCTGGCCAGTATTTGTAACTCCATACAACCTTCCACCAAGCTTGTGTATGAAACGTCCAAATCTTTTCTTGTCTCTGTTGATCCCTGGTCCGACCTCACCTAGCCAAAATCTTGATGTATATCTAAGGCCATTGATTGATGAACTAAAAGTACTATGGGATGACGGTGTTACCACATATGATGCCCACAAAAAACAAAATTTCAACATGAAGGTCGTTGTTCTATGGACAATCAGTGACTTCCCTGCATATGGTATGTTATCTGGTTGGAGCACACATGGGAAGTTGGCTTGTTCGTACTGCATGGAGGATTCCAAAGCGTTTAGATTGAGGCATGGAAGGAAGAATTACTGGTTTGAGTGCCATCGTCGATTTCTACCCAGCGATCATCCGTTCCGGTGACAAAAGAATGTGTTTAAAGCAGGCACAACTGAAACGGAAGGTCCATCCTCAAGATTGTCCAACATAGAGATTCTAAGAAGATTATGATACTTTCTAGATGTATTAACAGATGCCCGCAGTCCTACACCCTTCCATGGATTTGGGAAGGATCACAATTGGACGAAGAAATCTATTTTTTGGGAACTACCGTATTGACCGACCCTATTGATATGACATAATTTGGATGTGATGCATATAGAAAAAAATGTGTTTGATAATGTGTTCAATACAGTAATGAATATTAAAGGAAAAATGAAGGATAATCCGAAGGCCCGTATGGATTTAAAATTAATATGTAAAAGACCAGAATCGGAACTCAAAGAGTATAATGGCAAAGTACTGAAACCAAAGGCAAAGTACGTGCTCGGACCTGATCAAATAAAACATGTATGTCAATGGTTGAGACAACTGAGATTTCCAGATGGATATGTATCTAACATTGCTCGGGCTGTGAAGATTGACGATGGACAGGTATATGGGTTGAAGAGCCATGATTGTCATATCTTTATGCAACGATTGATACCCCTAGCATTCCATGATATGTTAGACAAACCTATATGGGGGGTATTGTCTGAGTTGAGCGGATTTTTCAGAACATTGTGCGCATCGGAGGTCGTTGTATCAGATGTAAAGAATCTCGAGGACTCTGTCATCACCACTGTTTGCCTGCTAGAAAAGATATTTCCGCCAGCATTTTTCGATGTTATGGAACATTTGATCATACATCTGCCATATGAACTAAGGGTTGGTGGCATTGTGCAATATCGATGGATGTACCCATTTGAAAGATATATGTTTTTTTATATTTGTCTCTTTAATGACAGATATTTAAAATTTGAAATGTATATTCTTTTCAGATGCATGTTCGACCTAAAAAAAAAGGTTCGTAATAAAGCAAGAGTAGAAGGCTCTATTTGTGAGGCATACACTTTAGAAGAGATTTCAAATTTCTCATCTATGTACTTCGAACCTCATATTCCAACACGTTACACATGTCCGCCCCGTAACGATGATGGAGAACAAGTAACTGTAGCTGACAAGCTGTCGATATTTCAACCACTTGGGCATGTATTTGGTAGTTGCCGATCAAGGCTATTGACAAATCGAGAGCAAGATGCAGCACACATCTATATTCTTTTTAATTGCTCAACGATCGACCCATACATCGAGTAAGTATATGTATATGCAACTCAATTATAAATCCTTTTATGTTCTATATGTGGATACATGGCTCGATAATATAAGTATTTGTGGTTTGCAGACGATTTGATCTGGTGTTGCAAAGCGAAGTTTCACATCTCACTGATGCAGAAGTACAAAAAGAACGTGTAACTAAGTTTGTGGAGTGGTTGAAACAGTTGGTAAAGAAGCTAACATAAATTTTGTACTTATAAACAACACTAAGTTACTTAATTGATCGTGATCACAATCATTGTTTATGTTTGTGCGTAGGTTCGCCATGGTGATGTTAAAGATCAAGGAATTTGTGATTTAGAAAATGGTCCGACCAAAGTTGTGCAATGCTACAACGGGTATATCGTAAATAGTTATCGATTCTATACAAAAGACTACGGTATAAACAAATCAACGATAAATTGTGGCGTGTGTGTCAAGGGTAGCAGCTACGGTGAAAATGAACATGATTACTACGGTGTTATAGAGGAAATAATGGAGTTGACTTACTTAGGCATGAATAACAGGGTTACGATATTCAAGTGTCATTGGTTTGATCCAACTGCAACAAGACTCGACAAAGCTTCAGGCATTGTGGAGGTGAATCATAAATCTAGGTTTGGAACATATGAACCATTCATATTAGCCTCGCAAGCTCAACAAGTTTATTATACTTCATATCCGAGTATAAAAAAGTCAGATAGAAATGAATGGTGGGCAGTTTGCAAGGTGAAGTCCAAACTATACCCCGAGTATGATCAGTTACAGGAAGATGAGTTAGCTGAAGACAGCGATTACTATCAATCAGATGATGTCTATGACTTCGCTTATGGTCACGATGTTGTGCATGATATGCATGTCATATCTCCATTGGCCGATGAAACATTCTAAGAGGAATGTGATCCAAATGATGTACCAAGTGGATGGGCAAACAATGAAGAAGAAGAAGAAGAAGAAAGTCAAACTAGTGACGAGGAAGAATTCTCAAGCTAGTGAGCAAAATCTTATACTACAAACCTCTATTTAAATGCATTGCAGTACTTGATGTGAGTTGTATTGCAATACTTGGTGTGAATGATTAAAAATTTTATTTGAATGTATTGTAATACTTGATACGAATGATTCGAATGCATTGCAATACTTGGTGTGAATGATTAAAAATTTTAATTGAATGTATTGTCATACTTGATATGAATGATTCGAATGCATTTCAATACTTGATGTGAATGATTTGAATTATTTGAATGTATTGTAATACTTGATGCAAATGCATGAGTTGTATTGTAACACTTGATGTGAATGATTAAAAATTTTATTTGAATGTATTGTGATACTTGATACGAATGATTTGAATGCATTGTAATACTTGATGTGAATGATTTGAATTATTTGAATGTATTGTAATACTTGATACGAATGATTCGAATGCATTGCAATACTTGATGTGAATGATTTCAATTATTTGAATGTATTATAATTTATGCAACGAATGATTTGAATTATTGCAATACTTGATGTGAATGATTTGAATTATTTGAATGCATTGTAATACTTGATGCGAATTATTTGAATGCATTGCAATGCTTGATGTGAATGACTTGAATGCATTGTAATACTTTATGTGAATTATTTGAATGTATTGTATGACATATGTTATTTGTTAGAATATGGTTCGTGGAGGTTATAGTGGTCGCTCATCCAGTAGTAGCCAGGCTCAGCCTTCATCTTCACGGGTTCCTATGATAGGTATATCATATAACTAATTGGATGCTTGATTAGTTCAAATGCGCATTCTGAGAATTTCTAACGTATTTTTTTACAGATGATGTTGCGCCTGTACACGACCCACCTACACCAGTTGATCACACAAGTCAAGAGCCAACACAGGAAACAGGGTCTTCTCAGGCTGGCACAAAAAGACTCATTCGAATAGTGTATATCGATAATCGATCGTAAGTATTTTGTTTTCAATTATTGCATATCTTTTAAATATTTTATATTGATATTTACTGTGTAACAATTCATGTGCAGCACGAGGTTTGAGCCACAAGAAGTAGTACGGGAGATTAGGAATTCACTTCTTCAACATCTACCAGGACCGATTGCTCAATGGAAAGAGTACCCAAAGGAGGTGTTAGACAAATTGTGGTCCTCATTCATGGTATACAGTTGTTCCTCATAGTTAATGTGTTTCATATTTAATTTATTTAAGTAATGTCTACTAACTTTCTGAAAATATTTGTAGACTTCTAATCGCTTCGCAACTACGGTGGAAAAAAATGATGCAAGAAAGGTGTGGCAGAAGGTGGCTGCCAATCGATTTGCAGACATGCTGCACACTATGAAGACTGCAGCAAAAAAAGCATCTGGCATAGTAGATGATCCATTACTGTGGAAGGGCCATGGCCCTATTACTATCAGGAGAGACTACTGGGATGAAATGTGCGATAAGTGGGCGGAAGATGCATTTAGAAATTGCTTTGCGAAGGTTGCACAAAATCGATCGAAGATGCCCGAAGCCCATCTACACACAGGTGGATCTAAGACATTTGGGAGTCACCTGAAGAAAATGGTAACTCATCAATATATAATATTAATTTTATAAGTATTGTTGCAAACTTGTTTATTAAATCTTTTGTCATTTAACTTTACAGAAAGCAGAAAAAAGAGGTAGTGTACCATATAAAGATGTGTTTGTTGAAACACATAAACGGAAGACCACGGGAGTCTTCGTATCAGAGAAGGCGAAAACGACAACGGTATGTATTTATTCTATTAATAATCATTGCAATATATATGCAAGTTATCATAATGTTATCATTAATTATTAATGAATACTTTAAACATTATTTTGTAGGAGGCATATGAGCAACAGATGGTAGAGCGATATGGCGATGACGCTACTCAGCATCTATCATTTGATCCTACAGCATGAGTGAGTGCAGCAGGTGAACCCAAAAAAGGTCGCGTGTTCGGGTTTGGGAGTAATATGAACACTTCACCAGTTATTGCTTCTTCCAGTTACGGCTCACCGACTTCTTGCGCCGACATAATCTCTAAGCAGCAGACTATTCTTTTCAGTGATGATGTACGCCAGATCGTTACGGAATCACTGAATAACTACTTCCATGACATTGTCGCCCCCTTTCTCCGAAATGAGATCAACAATCTTGTTCTGAACAGGGGATCTTCGATTCTAGGTCCCTCTCATGTATAATCACATATTCAGTTTTTTGTCTGCCTTAGAACACATATGAGCATAATCAAATTACATATATAACTTTTTGCTTGCCTTAGAGCACATATGAGCATGATAGAATCAGATATAGAGTTTTTTGCCTGCCTTAGAGCACATATGAGCATGCTATAATAACATATAGAGTTTTTTTATTGCCTTAGAGCACATATGAGCATGCTATAATCACATATAAAAAAAATTGCCTGCCTTAGAGCACATATGAGCATGCTATAATCACATATTTAGTTTTTTGACTGCCTAAGAACACATATGAGCATGATAGAATCACATATAAAGTTTTTTTGACTGCCTTAGAACACATATGAGCATGATAGAATCATATATAAAGTTTTTTTGACTGCCTTAGAGCACATATGAGCATGCTATAATCACATATTCAGTTTTTTGACTGCCTAAGAACACATATGAGCATGTTATAATCACATATTCAGTTTTTTGACTGCCTTAGCACACATATGAGCATGATAAAATCACATATAGAGTTTTTTTATTGCCTTAGAGCACATATGAGCATGCTATAATCACATATTCAGTTTTTTGACTGCCTAAGAACACATATGAGCATGTTATAATCACATATTCAGTTTTTTGACTACCTTAAAACACATATGAGCATGCACAAATCACATATAGAGTTTTTTTACTGCCTTAGAACATATATCATTTATGATAGAATCACATATAAATTTTTTTGCTTTGCCTGCCTTAGAGCACATATGAGCATGCTATAATCACATATTCAATTTTTTTACTGCCTTAGCACATATATGAGCATGATTGAATCACATATATAGTTTTTTGCCTGCCTTAAAGCATATATGATCATGGTAGAATCACATATAGAGTTTTTCTAGCTGCCTTAGAACACATATGAACATGTTATAATCACATATTCAATTTTTTGACTACCTTAGCACACATATGAGCATGATAGAATCACATATATAACTTTTTGTCTGCCTTAGAGCACATATGAGCATGATAGAATCACATATAGACTTTTTTTATTGCCTTAGATCACACATGGGCACATGATAGAATCACATATAGTGTGTAATTTTTTTCATTATATTTTGTTTATCAATACTGACTGTTCTTTAATTGTGTAGGCTGCTAGCGATAATCAGCATAGTGGAGCTGAAGGGACAGATAAAGACAATGAACAAGACGACGCATAAAATCTTGGCAATGATTAAAGAACTGTGTTGACGAAAGTTCTATTTTTTTATGTTTCCTAATTGTAATTGTTGAATTGTAAATAATTAAACTTGTTAATTTTAAGGTGGAACGATTAATTGTTGTAGGTTCTTGTTATATAGAATTTTTTTTTGTGGTTTGTTTTTTATTTACAGGAAATATAATTGTACTGTTCTCGGTATTTAATTTTCAAATAAATTTTTTTAATTTTTTTCGTGTTTGCGACGACATAGCGACGGAAGTAAATCCGTCGCCAAGCCGTGGTCGTCGTTTAGTACTGGCAGATTGGCGACGGAATACAGCGCTCGTTAGTCCGTCGCAATTAGCGACGGACCTGGCGACGGAATAAATCCGTCGCCAGTTAGCGTCGAAATATTCGCGACGTAAGCATACCGTCGCCTCGTTGTCGCTAATCCGTCGCTACGCCTGTTAGCGACGGATTAGCGACGGAATGTGGTCGTCGCTAATCTGCTGCTTTGTTGTAGTGAACTTTTATAGTGATGAAATCATGCTTACATGTGTTCTAAGGTTGTTAAAAAACTTTCATAGTGATTTAATCATGCATATATGTGTTCTAAGGCAGTAAAAAAATTTATAGTGATTCAATCGTGCATATATGTGTTCTAAGGCAGTAAAACAATTTCATAGTGATGAAATCATGCTTATATGTGTTTTAAGGTTGTCAAAAAACTTTCATAAAACTTTCATAGTGACTCAATCATGCATATATGTGTTTTAAGGTTGTCAAAAAACTTTCATATTGATTCAATCATGCATATATGTGTTATAAGGCAATCAAAAAACTTTTATATATGCTAATATCATGCTCATATGTGTTCTAAGGTTGTCAAAAAACTTTCATAGTGATTCAATCATGCTCATATGTGTTCTAAGGCTGTAAAAAAACTTTCATAGTTATTCAATCATGCATATATGTGTTCTAAGGTTGTCAAAAAACTTTCGTATTGATTCAATCATGCATATATGTGTTATAAGGCAGTCAAAAAACTTTTATATATGCTAATATCATGCTCATATGTGTGCTAAGGTTGTCAAAAAACTTTCATAGTGATTCAATCATGTTCATATGTGTTCTAAGGCAGTCAAAAAACTTTCATAGTTATTCAATCATGCATATATGTGTTTTAAGGTTGTCAAAAAACTTTCATAGTGATTTAATCATGCATATATGTGTTCTAAGGCAGTAAAAAAAATTATAATGATTCAATCATACATATATGAAAGTTTTTTTACAACGTTAGAACACATATATGCATGATTGAATCACTATGAAAGTTTTTTGACAACCTTAGAACACATATAAGCATGATTTTATCACTATGAAATTATTTGATTGCCTTATAACACATATATGCATGATTGTATCACTATGAAAATTTTTTGACAACCTTAGAACATATATAAGCATAATTTCATCACTATGAAAGTTTTTTGACTGCCTTATAACACATATATATGCGTGATTGAATCACTATAAAAGTTTTTTGACAACCTTAGAACACATATAAGCATGATTTCATTACTATGAATCATATGTGTTCTAAGGCAGTAAAAAAACTTTCATAGTGATTCAATCATGCATATATGTGTTCTAAAGGTGTCAAAAAAATTCATAGTGATTCAATCATGCATATATGTATTTAATTATACATATACTAGCTTGAAATCTAATGACATGAAACAAATTATATGAATTTTTATACCTGATGGGCATCGGAGCTCATGTTGAATGCAGACGAAGTTTTTCTATCTCAAAAAAAGTTGCACAACTCATTATGGACAAGGTTGGAAATGGATTCATGTAAAAAGTTACACATTTTGTCCTCAAGACACTGACAGACACCATCACAAGATATAGCAGAGTCAATCGAACGGTGAGAATTGATGCTGTCGGGAGAACTCTGAGAGCTCTCGCTGCAAGAGGCAACGACTGGTGTGGTGTTCATGTTACTCTCAAACCTAAACATACAGCCCTTTTTGGGTTTACCGGTTGCAGCCACCCATGCTGCAGGATCAAAAGGCGGATGCTGAGTGGAGTCATCGTCATATCACTCTACCATTTGTTGCTCGTATAACTCCTATAAAGTAATGATTATAATATGAATTAAGAATTAAGAATTATAATATTTATGATAATATAATTCATAATAACTTATATATTATAATGTTTATTAATACAATAAATACATATCGATGTCGTTCTCGCTTTTTTTGATACAAACTCTCTCGTGCTCTTATGTTTATGTGTTTCAACAAACACATCCTTGTAAGGCACAATGTTTTCTTTTTCTGCTTCCTGCAAGGTTAAACGATAAAAAAATCAATTAAAAAGTATGAAAAAATACTTATAAATTTGACAATATATATTGTTGACTTACCATTTTTTTTTGTGGCTCCCAAAAGTCCTAGATCCACTTGTGTATGATGGGCATCGGGCATTTTCGCTCGGTTTTGTGTAGCCTTTACTGAGCGGTTTTAAAATTCATTGCTCGACCACTTGTCGTGCATTCTTTCTCAATAATCTCTCTCGATAGTAGAAGGGCCATGGCTCGTCCACTGCATTGGATCATCTATCCCACCAGCTACTTTTATTGCTACAGTCTTGATATTGTGCAGCATGTTGGCAAATCGATTGGCAGTCACCTTCTGCCACACTACCCTCGCATCATTTTCCTTGTTCGCAATCGCAAAGCAATGCCAAGCCTACAATTACTTTCAAAAAGTTAACACACATGACTATAACAAAAAATTAAATATGAAACACATTGGTTATGATAAACGATTGCATACCATGAATGAGGACAATAATCTATCCAACACCTCCTTCGGGTACTCTTTCTATTGAGTGATCGGTTCTAAAAGATGTTGAAGTAGTGACTTCTTAATTTCTCATATTACTTCTTGTGGCCCAAACCTCGCATTGCATATGAATTGATACGCATTAAAAATCGATTGTCGATATACATTATTTATAAGATAAGTATTGGACAAGTGACAATGAAATACTTACGGTTGACTATCAATATACACTATTTGAATGAGTCATCGTGTGTCAGACGGAGAAGACCCTGCATCCGATGTTGTCTCGTGATATGTATGAGTAGTTGGTGTAGGTGGGTCATGTGTAGGCGAAACATCACCTACAGAACAATGAGTTAGAAATTTACACAATGCATATTTAAACTAATCAAGTATACAATTATTTAAATGATATATCTATCGAAGCATTACGTGAAGACGAAGGCTGAGACTGGCTATCAATGAGCTGGGATCATATAAAAATGATTAACAAGTAACAATTTTTATATCAACATATAAGCAAAAACATAATGAATGCATATATTTAAATATAACACAAATACATCTACCTAATGATGTCTCACGACCTCCACTTGGTCCTCGACCACTGTTACCTCCACGAACCATATTCTAACAAATAAAGTCAAGTTCATTTTCACTGTAACTGCTACCCTTGACACACATGCCACTATTCATCATTGACTTGTTTACACTGTAGTCTTCTGTATGGAATCGATAACCATTTACGATGTATCCGTTGTAACATTGCACAACTTTGGTCAAACCATTTTGTAAATCGCATATTTCTTGGTCATTAACATCACCATTGCGGACCTACAAGGATAAACAATGATTGTAAACACGACCAATTAAGTAACATATTGTTGTTTACACGGAAAGAATGCATGTCATTGTTCTTACCAACTCTTTCAACCATGCACAAACTTATTTTCATGTTCTTTTTGTAATTCTAAATCAGTGAGATGAGAAAGTTCTTTTCGCAACTTCAGATCAAATCGTCTGCACTTAACAAATAATTATATTATCGAACCATGTACGTAAAGAACTTAGTGTAACATATTATGTATACTTACTTGATGTAGGGGTCGATCGTTGAGCAATTAAAAAGGATATAGATTTATGTTGCGTCTTGCTCTTGATCTTCCAAGAGTCTTGACCGACAACTACCAAAGGCATGCTCATGTGGTTGAAATATCAATAGTTTGTCAGCTACAGTAAATTATTCTTCATCATCATTACTAGGTGGGCAAGTATAATGTGTTGGAATGTGAGCCTCAAAGTACATAGATGAGAAATTTGAAATCTCTTCTAAAGTGTATGCCTCACAAAAAGAACCCTCCACTCTTGCTTTATTCCAAACTTTTTTTTTTAGGTCAAACACGCATCTGTCAATAATATACATCTCGTAATACAATAATTTCTCAATAGCATTGAAGAGAAAAATATATAAAAAATATATCTTTCAAATGGGTACATCCACCGATATTGCACAGGACCACCAACCTTAAGTTCATATGTCGAGTGTATGATCACATGTTCCATAACGTCGAAAAATGCGGGAGGAAAGATCTTCTCTAGCTGACAAATAGTAGTGACGGCAGAATCCTCTAGATTCTTTACCTCAATTACCACAACTTCTGATGCACACAATGTTCTAAAAAATCGACTCAACTCGGATAATACCCCCCATATAGGTTTGTCTAACATATCATGGAATGCTAGGAGAATCAACCGTTGCATGATAACATGACAATCATGGCTCTCCAACCCATATAATTGTCTCTTATTTATCTTCACAGCCCAAGCAATGTTAGAGACGTATCCATCTAAAAATCTCAATTGTCTCAACCACTGGCATACATGTTTTACTTGATCTGGTCCAAGCACGTACCTTGCCTTTGGTTAAAATTGTTCCAAAATTCTTCATCATGAAGCCTCAAATTCTGATAATCACTCACAAAACCCTTCATGTATAGGTAATGTCTAACGCCATGAGGTTCTGCTAATCGATTGTTCTTACACATCGTACAGGGGCACCTGATCTGACTTGTGGGATCCACTGTACTGACACTTGCCATTACAAATTCAATAAAACTGTCAACACTATCTATATATTCAAGCGATACCTTATTGTCAATTATCCCACGGTACATCCATTTATGGTTTGCAGTCATTTTGTCCTATGATGTTACGGATATTATCCTAACCAGTTAAAAGAGAATCATAAAAATGTTATAATGAAGAAAATATCAAATTTATCATGCATTCGTGGTAGATTGAATGATTTTATATATATATATATATATATATATATATATATATATATATATATATATGATGTCATTCAATCACAAGAACAATGATGCATGCATTGATAATTTAATATTTTCATGTGCAAAACCATTCATTTGAAGCATGTTTAAAGCATTGATAACTTATCATTCATTTTCATGTGCAAACTCATTCATAACATGATATATTCATTTGAAATATGTTTTCATGATATAATTTCACATGGAAGGCATAATCAAATTGAAAATAACTGCATGCAAGCATGGATACAGTTACATCAAACATTGCAATATATTCAAATTAATCATATCAAAACAATGTCAAACATGTACCTGCAGCAAATGCACTCCAATATCCCGCTAACTACTACCATAACTAGCATGAAATCCAAACTCCAA
The DNA here is from genome assembly GCF_984573655.1 of Nuphar pumila. Lineage (NCBI taxonomy): Eukaryota > Viridiplantae > Streptophyta > Magnoliopsida > Nymphaeales > Nymphaeaceae > Nuphar > Nuphar pumila. The sequence goes on along the minus strand of NC_143264.1, from coordinate 85,969 downwards.
AAATAAAAGCACTTCTATTTTCTTACATTAAAATCATGCTCAACATGATCTCTGAACTCCATCAAAGCAGACCTAGATATCCACAACTAAGTGAGCTTGTGAACAAAAAATTATTGCATCTAAGAAAATAAATAACATGTGATGTGCTTGCAGCACTTACTCACCATGGATATTTACCCAATTTGCATGTTATTGCCTTTGCATTTTTTTTATATCTTTTTGCATTTTATTTTTAACCGCATGCAATGCTTAGCACTAAGCATCGCGCAATTAGCTCAGCTACACACCTGCAAAGCATTGTTATATACGACCAAGAAAAAAAAGGGGGGGGGGGGGGTAGGAGCTGATGGCCCCTACCGAACCAAGACGAAAAAAAAAATGAAGGGGGGCTTTGGAGACTATGGCCCTTGCCTGACCAAGATGAAAAAAAAAGGGTGGGGGCGCAGGGGCCAAAGGCCCCTGTCGGACCAAGACAAAAAAAAGGGTAGGGGGCGAAGGAGGCAGGGGCCAATGGCCCCTGCCGGACCAAGACAAAAAAGAAGAAGAAGGAGACAATGCAGGGTGAGAAAGGGATCACCTGAGGGAGAGGGACCGCAGACAGGAGGCTCCAGCAAGGAGAGGGAGCGCGGACAGGGGGGGCTCCGGCGACTAAGGAGGCTCGAGAGGGAGAGAAACCAAGAGGGAGGGAGGGGGGGTGTGAGGTGACCGGACGGGGTTGGTCGTCCAGTGAGGAGGCACCGGTGGAGCTACTGAAAAAGGGGCGACGATGGTCAGACAGGAGGATCGGCGGAGACGGGCGACGGAGACGAGAGGGTTAGGGTTCGATTTGGGGGAAATTAGAGAGAGTGTCGCGACTTAGACGGGCTTATATCAAAAAATAGTGATGGAATTTATGATAGAAACATTTCATCGCAACTTTCGTCGCTATGTAGCAACTTTCGTAGAGACAGAAAACTTATGTCGCTAATTCATCGCTAAGTTACGACGGAGTTTGACACAGAACTTTTATGTCGCTAATCTGTCGCTAATTAGCGATGGAGTATGAGACAGAATATTTCTGTCGCTAAATCTGCAGCAAATTTCAATTTTAGCGATGACTACTTTTCTCTCGCTAAGTTGTCGTAACTTTACGACGGAAATAATCCATCACCAATTTTCATCGCTAATTAATGTTTTTCTTGTAATGTTTGCTTTTGAAACTCCATGCTCTACTCTTCATAAGAGAGATGGTTGCTTGATTGTCACAATAAATATGCATTGGCATGTTGAATGTATTAAGCTTCAAATCATTGATGAAGTGGCTTATCCAAATGGAAAAGGTAACAACATCATTGCAAGCAACATACTCAACTTCTTGGGTATGCTGAGTTACACAACCTTTTTTTTTGCATAACCAAGTGAATTTACTATCATCTTTGTTGTCAGCAAAATCAACATTAGAGTATTTAGTCAGTTCTAAGTTATAATCTTGAAAACACAATTGCAAGTTTTTAGTCCTTTTCAAATATCTAAATAATTTTTTTACTATTTGCTAGTGAGGCCAACCAAGATTACTCTTGTAGCGACTAACAAAGCCAACAGTAAAGTTGATATCATGTCTCATGCATAGCATAACATACATCAAGCTTCCAATGACTTAATGGACATTCAATCTTTCTTGTTCTTCACCCAAGCAGTCATTTTTTTATTCATCCCTGGAGTTGAATACCTCATTAAAAAAATAAATTTGATCCAACCCATAGGAATCCATAGAAAAGGCAAATCCCTTATGATACACCAGATCAGGCTCAATTATTGATATAGTGAATAGATCTGCCATTTCTTGAAATCTTGCTTCTGATTCAAAATTGTGGTGCAACGTGTATCTCAGAGTATCACTCACTACACTTTATATATATATATATATATATATATATATATATATATATAAAGGAATATTTTCTTCACTTCAATAATAAATAAAGATCAATTAAAAAGAGAGGTTTCTCCCATGTCGTAGACAAATACTCATTAGAAAGAAAGATTTGTTCCCTCCTCTGAAGAATTTTTTATATTTATTCTTAATATTAGTTTACATTGCAACATGAAACGAAAAGGGCAATATATAGGATGAGTAAGAGTTGTGACCCTTAGCTTGATCTATGGTCCACAACTAGGGAGGACATAAAATGATCCACCAATCCCAAGGATCCATGGGTTTATTATGGATCCAACCATAGAAAGATTGAACTGTTTAGTTTTATAGACGAAAGAAAAGAAGATTTGAGATCTTGTTTGCTTGCATATTGTATAGCATACATATTTACATATTGATATATTTGGATCGGGTTTATTAACTGTTAAAGACAACTCATTAACTAAAAAGGAAGGGAGAAGATAAGTAAAATCACTTTCAAAAGTGTATAAAAGAAAAAAACAAGGGTTCTCAATTTTTCTGAAACCCTAATCCCTCTTTACCAGATTTTTTCTCTTTTTGTTCTTTCATCGATTCCTCAACTTCCATAATGCAGTTTCGGCACCACCGTATTGCTTGGATAAAAATTGAATTTGGATATATAGATTCAAGGTTGATATATTGATGTTGTGAATCACTTTATAAAATTAGAGCATGAGTCTAAATATGCATGTTTGAAAATAAATATATTCAAGTTTTTCATTATATACATGAAAGGTGGGAGTAGAATTATGATTGAAATACTCCCTGAATAAATAATTTGGATGGAAGCATGATTGAACATTTTTTACATACTTCAAATGCTTAATGCATGACTTTTGATCATGGTTTTTTATAACAAAATATAATGATTGAATCTAAATACATGGATCCAAAGCTGATATGATTAGGTTGAGATCAAGTTGTGATTCACTTTGAGAAAGTAAAAGTATGTATCTCTAATTGTATGTTTAATAAAGAACATGCTTATGGTTTTAATAATGCACATGAAAAGTGGGAGCATTTGCCATATTTAAATAATTGATTAAATAAGTTTGGTTTGATATATTTAAAGATTATAGGTGTAAATTGCATGCAATATGACTGAAATTTTAATTTGATTCCAGATAGGGGTCCACTAGTATTGCTTTTAAGCATGAATATGCTTAAAAATTACTACCAATATAGATGTTGAAATGGATAACTTGCATCAATGGGCGGATAAACAGTTTAACAATGAATCAACTCTTGAAGTATAATTAATTAGCATTATAGCAAACAACCTATTGTTGGTGAGCAATGTGAGTAGTTTGGAGCCAGTCAATGGATGGTTATTAAAGGACCATGTATTCCTCCTAAAAAATGATATTTAGGGTGAATTGATGGTCATAATGACCTTTCCTAGAGCTCATGTGGTTAGTAGAGGTTGGTCATTTGTACTTACGATGTGAGATGAATTTTTTTACTGCATAAGATGCAAGAAAAATGTTGCATTGTAATGCATTAGAAAGTGTGAGTTGAATCATTACTTACATATGTATATAGATATTTTTATCGTAGTTGCTTGTATAAATGCACAAAGGGACGTTTTTGTAACACCTGAGGTTTTTCTATAATAAAGATGAAATTTATGTTTCAATTTAACAAGTTTATTTAGAGTTTGAATTTCAATTTGGGATTGAATTTCAATTTGGAGTTGAATTTCAATTTGAGATTTAATTTTAATTTAGAATAAATTTTAATTTAGAATAAATTTTAATTTAGATTTGATTTTAGATTTAATTTGGTAAACTTGACCCATAGGGTGTGACGCCTTTTTATGTGGGTCCCTCTTGGATATTTGGAAGTCCAATGTGGGATGGACTCAACCATAAACAAGGCAATCCAAGGGTGGGACGTCTCCACCTACTTGCTTAATCCCACTTTCTTAAACTTAGTTAATGTAGTTGATTAATTTCCTAATTTATATATTTTAATTAAGTCAAAAAGTTAATTAAGAGACCAAGTTAACTAATGTACTTAATAGTTTCCTTATTGTGTAGGAGTCTTAATTAACTAAGATTCATAGGATGACATTTAAATTAAATAAAATTCAATTTAAATGAGATTAAGTTGAATTTTCCTTATTTCATATAAAAACTCATAAGAGAGACTATTTAAAAGAGGATCTACCTCCCTCCTTCCACATGCCCCCTAGTCTTCTCTTTCCTTTTTTTTTCCTTATTTTTCTCTCCCTCTTCTTCCTCCCACATGCCCCTCCTTGTTGAAGAAGGAGTTGGTTTGGTATGACCACCATCAATATGGTGGTGCACATCGTTGGAAGGATTTGTTGGTGAATATGATTTTGAGAGAGTTTTTTGGTAGATTTTTTGATTTCGATATAAGTACATTATAACTTTATACGTGTGTATGATGCTAAAGTACATGAGCATATCATGAGATGATCCTTGAATGCATATTAGCATATATATCAGCCTAGATTCACATAAGCAATGATATAGTTTTGAGCATGAGGGTTTTAAAAACCAAAAATCATTTTTAAAAACTAGTTTTTGAGAAAAATGTGTTCTCTTATGAAAAAACATTAGATCTTGTGTTTAGTTCATGATATATATTATATTTTTGTATTTACAGCATGTTTAAATGTTTATATGCATGAATCTGATGTGTTCTTGAAGGATCAAAATTGTTGGATGTATTTTCTTGATGTTTATAGTTGAAATCATGAAGTTCTTGTTGATTTTTGAAAAACCGCATGTTGTTTTGTGTATTTTGATCCAACCATTATTAATGATAAATTTGGTTCTCCAAAACTATGAATCTATAAATCCTAAAAAATTATAAGGATGTTTCAAATATATAGAAGTAATCTCAGCCCAAATCCCAGACTCAGATTATTGTGATTTGGTAGCTATGCTCTCTGCAAATATACACAAGAATTTTTTTCCATACAGAGATTCTATGGAGATAGAAAAATTTTATAAAAATTATATCTCCTAGAATATATGGGATTTGGGGCTGAGATTTTAAGATATGTTAGTCTGGATATGTAAGAATACATGATTAAAATCTTGGAGGTTGATTCTTCATAGTTTAGAAATGAAAAATCAGGAAATTTGCTCTAGAATTTGTGATTTTCTATACCACATTATGTTTAATAACAAAAACAATAGATATTACATGATTTTTAGCTCTCTACTGGAATCGAATTTAACTTTAAATTTTTTGGAGCTTTAATCAGACACATCAAGCCATCCACAGTAAAAAAATCTCAACATTTAATTCATTTTGTATGATTTATAACTGATTTTCATTGGAAAGACAGTATTAGACAAGATTGTTCTGTGAACAAAAAACAATCTATGCTTACAGAATTTTTAATTTTTGTTCCATAATTACATAAGTTATGGGTTTTTGTCAGTATGCATATAACACATGAGAATCTTCTGTGAAAATCTCAGAGTCAAAAATGGTTTTGTATGATTTATGGCAAAATTTGTAATGAAGTAAATTTTGTATTAACAGTCCCAAATTGAGAAATTGTGTTTGAATACATGTCATGGTTCCAAAAGTGAACCAGATGAACATGGCATGGTTGCAGAAGTGAACTAGATGAACACATGACATATTGATGTACAATATGTGGGTCTATTGAGGTAATGTGATTATGTCATCACTTGTGAACATCTTTTGAATGATATGTTATAAATTTCTGTTATGTACAACATGATGTTATGATGAACTATAGGACATGAAAAGTATGCATGCACATGAATGAGCTTGTGGTTTAAAAAAATTAATGTAGTGTCATAAGTACACGAATATATTGTGTAACATGTGATGATAAAGTGCAATAAGGCATGGAAAGCATGCATGCATATGGGATCTCTCATGAACGAGTAAGTGATTGAAAAGAACTAATGGAGTGCTAAAAGTGCATCAAGATATAAAAAGAATATACATGCACACATAACATAGTGAATGCTCGACTGGTTTAAAGGCACCAGAGCATATGGATGCTCGATTAGTTTAAAGGCACCAGAGCATATTGAATGTGTTATTAATATGAATAAACAATTAAAATGCGTAACTACCATGAATGGGTAGTATGATGCTCATGCCATGAAAGACAATATGGAAACTCACACTGGAAGGGTACTTAGGGTATTGAGTCATGGAGCGTTGAATGATATATGACACATGTGATAAAATTCAATAAACTCTTGCTTTAATAAGAATACTCAATAACCCATTCATACTTGGGCTTACCTTGTAGAGGGTAGGTGGTACAAAAGTCCGTTGGACCGTTATGTTTGTTTTATAAGAGCTAAGCATGTCACTTAATCTTCAGTCCTTGGAGTTAGGGTGTCAGACTACCAATGTGTTCTAAGTGATAGGTTCATGTCTTTTACAGAAGTTTAGGATGCATCCTGGTTTTCATTAGCCACTGGGGGATTTCTCTCGGTTATGGAGCACTCTTAGTGGATCTATTTCAGTAAGTCACTCTGGTTATTACAATGTATAGAGTAAGAAACCCCTGAGTGATCTCTTCTAATTCGATGACAATGGCTTGCAAGTACCCGTGAGAAGGTAAGCAAGAGAAACAAAAGCCTTACACTTGAATAGACTCACTTTGTGTTAGCCATGTATTGAAAATATGCCATGTTAATGCAAATGCCTAAGCATGGATATGTTCATGTTTTGATATATGCTGCGTGGATTTAATTATTGCAGTTATCCATTAAAATGTATTATGATATGATATTGCAATGTGCATGTTTTAAAAGAATGCATATTATCATGTATGCTTGATTTTTTGCATACTTATATTGTTATTGTGTTTCTACTGAGACTTGATGAGTCTAACCCCTATATCATAACCATTCAGGTAATGAATAGATGAGCTGGAGCGATGACGGGATATTGTGGGTGGTGTCAAGAACCGACTATCTAGATCTGGGATTAGTCTTAAATAAAGAGTTGTTAATTGTTTTGACAATTGTTTACAAACAATTCATTTATTGCTAAATGATTTAAGTTGGTTTATGAATTGTATTGTCTTTGTTACATCTTGGATTCAGATTCTTGAGTTGAAACTGATTCATGACTTGGACCTAGACCCAAGTTCAATACGAGAATGGGATCCAGTTCCATGTTAGAATACTTGTAACCCGCCCAAAATTCTAAACAAAACCAAAATGAATGTTTTATGTTGTGTTTCTATTTTGATAAAGGGTTCTTGTCCTTGGTTGTCTCTTTCATGAACTTAGTTCTAGTGGGATAATATATGCTAGCGCTTGCGCATAAGTAGGTCTCTTAGTGCTTAGTTTGGTTGAAATAATACTATAGATAAGGCCTTGCATCATAAAAAAATTTGCTCTATATTTGAGTTAAAATTTTAGAGTGTTATAGTTTTCATGCATTAAAAACTTTACGAATGATATGCTACATAGTTGTATTCATTTTTACTTTTTATAATCATATTTACTACTATTTGAATTTAAATATATTGATCCAAATTGATTAGGTGATGGTTAATCTGATGAGAGTCTAAGCATGTTGCATGCAGTAATGATGCACATGGATAGTGAGAGTATCTATGGTAAAATCTTGAAAAGTGAGTGTTTGCATGTTTGGCAAATCAAGTTTTATGAATCTATGGGATGTTAAATTTTTATGAATTCATAGGATGATAAAAAACTATAATATTTCACTAGTGTGCATGATAATTTTCTATAAGGTTATTAAGATATGATGATGTCCTATGGCATAGTCATGGAAGAGAAATATGAACCCCATGGTTATCTAAGAAAATGAGGCTCTCATTATGTTACAAACTAGAATGGTTCACTATGGTTTGCTACAAACTGGAATGTCAAAAACAAAATTGCAAATCAAGGGTTATGATTGAAAAATTTTAACATGATAAGAAACCCATATAGTTATGTAAAACGAGTGCATGAAATGATCATGATGGAAAATCAACCTAGTTTATGAATATCTTCATGATAAGGATATATCATAAAGAAAAAGTCCAATTAGTATATGTAAAACCTCATGATGTCATGAAACTCATACTATATGTGGAAAGAATCATGGTTCATATGATGATGAAAAAATTAGATGTTTATATAAGAAATAACTCATAACATAGCATGTAAGGAAAATATCACACTTAAATATTGATATAACTCTTAGAATTGTGCAAGGGCACTTGGTGCATGTTTTGCTATATATGATACATGATGCACCAATTGTCATATAATATATTTGTTCGCCCTTATGGTCAAGTGAGAGATGTTAGATCTTTTATTGGATCTAAATATGACCATTGGGTCTCACAAAATGAAATCCAATAACCACCAAGATAGTAGATCCTTGGTGTGCAGCTTTGTAACAAATATCGTGAGATTTATAAAAATCTCGCGATAATATCATGAGAAATTTCCTTAAGATTTAAAACAGCAATTTCTCGTGAGATTTTCAATCCATGACAAATATCACGATATTTACCATTTTAGCAAATATTTATCACTAGATTTTCATTTTAAAATGTGTTTTATTTATATTTTTCTATAAAATTTATTTTTTTATATTTTTTAATTTAATTTTTATTGTTGAGATTTTGTCAAAAAAAATGCGAGATTTATTCTTGAGATCCCCCATGATTTTGCCCAGTTGAGATCCCACATGCTGAAATTTCAAAATCTCCCAAGTTTTTTACTCCCAAGATTTTGCCGACAAAATGAAAGAGCTCTCTATAGAAGGGGTTGAGATATTCATCACAAAGGAGAAGGGGATCGGGATAGCTCAATGGCAGAGCATGTGGTCTTCACAGGTTGGAGGTTCAACCCCTTATTGAGATATTGTTTTTCTTCTTTCTACACCTTGTCAATATTCTTTCTTGAACGAGTGTGGCTATTATTCTTCTTTAATATAACACTGGAACTAGGGGTGTCAACGGGTCGGTTTTACTCGGACCAAACCCTATAGGGTATGAGTATGTTGACAAATAAGACCCGATTAAGACCTGGGTCCAGACTTGAAGGTCCAATTAATACATGGACCCGGGTATAGTTTGTGCAATTTTATACCAAACCTGAGCCCGACCCGAGTTTTGATTAAGACCCGCAATTTTTCAATGTAAAAATGATAAAAAAAAATACTACTTTACCAGGAATGATCCAGGTCTGGTTCATGTAGTTCTTATCAGGTCTGGGTCTGGGTATGGTTTCTCTTATAGTAGACCCGATTAGACCCACGTCCAGACCCGATACCATACTCAAAAATCTGGTCCAAGTCTGGTTCCACCTGGGTCCGAACTAAACCCAACCCGTTGACACCCCTAACTGGAAACCCACAAAATGGAAAAGAATATTTAGGATATGATACAATAGTGGGTATCCATTAACATCGTTTTCCTCTTTATTCCTTTTTTTATCGCAGAACTGCTGGTTTTCTTCCGTTTTTGCTTATTTTCTCCAATTCCAATTCTTTGACTATTTGACTCTGTTTGGCACCTTTGTTGTAAATCAAACCCAAAAAGAATGTCAGCTCATCACTTTTAGGGTGGAAGCAATAGAACTATGACTTATCCAGCCAAGAGCAAATAACGTGATCTGCGTGCTCGACCTTGCTCAAGCAGGATTCTTCCTATGATCAGGTGATTGGAGAGGATGAGGGACATAATCTAGCTTAAGGGAGAAGGGAGAGAGAATGAGAGAGACAACCCAAGTTTATTAGAATTAAACGAGAAAGGGCAATGGAGTAATTTTTCCATATCAAACTATGATTTAATCATGGTAAAGCCAGTTATGTGAAAGTGAAGGAGGCGTGTCTTTGAGAATTAGTTTCTTAACTCAGGCAGGTATCAGTCAAATTTGAAAGGTTAGACAGTGTTTTTGTAAATAGGTCAAAACCCAAGCGGGATTTTGTACCCTAAAAGGCCTTTGGAAAAAAATAAAAAATTCGACAAGGTGACCTGGGAACCGGAGTGACATGCCTGAGGCCACACATGTTCCCCTGATCATGCTGCTTTAACGAGAGAGAGAGAGAGAGAGCTAATCTACAAAACAAGGACAACCACCGTTTCCCCTTCATATCATGCTGATCAAACCCAGGTCCACAGCCCGCATCTCATCCACAACCCTCTTGGCATGCACACCGTGCTTACATTACATTCTTATCTCCTTCAACGTCCCATGATGATTCTCTATCGTCTGCACCGTTCTCCAGAGCGTCAGCCAGTTACGCCGAATCAAATATCCAATGACTTCTAACAAATGAGCAAAGAAAAAGGCAAAAAATGGCGGTAGACACCGCAAATCCTATTCTTCCACTAGCTTTCAGAAATTAAAATAAACAAGTTAACGGTTGTGAAAAACACTCTTCAGAGATGTACCACAAGTTCACCCGCAGATTCTCCTGAGACCTGCATCAAACCTGCGATCAGGCTGGTTTTGGAAAATCCATGAACAGACAAATTTGTTCAAGAGCCCAGAACCATCAGTGTGCAAAAAACCAGATTTAAAATTTGATTTTATTGAACCGACCACCCACTTTTAGGGCACGCTTGACACCCAGGAGAAGTTCTGCCGGGCAGGCAGAACTTTCCCCGGGAGAAAAAGTCCCCTGTTGTTTTGGGAGAAACTTCCCCCCAGCACAGGGGAAATTTATCCGTGTTTGCTTGGGCACGTGGGCCTCACTCCCAGGCGTCAAACGCACCCTTAAGGATGTAAGGTAAGACCACTCAGTCATGCTGTGGCAATGTCAGGCAACCCCCGTCCGACTCCTACTATTCTACTGTCCTCAAACTACAGCCCAAATAAATTCCTAATCTTTACAAGACGAGTAGGGGGCAGCCTGGAGTGATAAAATTTCCTTGGATACACAATCTGCCCAGACAGCCATAAGATCATGGATTACATGAAAAGCGTGGAGTTAAATACAGTTCAACTGATCTTGATTCCCCTTAGTGCAGAAGGATTGCAGGTCAGGTTGGACTGGGCACAACTCAGGGATGACACCCCAAGGGATCCACCGAGTGTGAGAGTTAGGATCTCAACTTGTTTGGAAGCCACTTGACATCGACCTGCTAATTATACTTGCTCACAAAGTTGCAGTTTGTTGGATACTGTTCACCGCCTAAAAGTGTTTCCTTCCTCAGTTTCTGACCGGCCCTGCAGGTAGAAAGTTCGCTCCCGCACACTTTCTGCTATAGTAGACCTTCCCCCTTTCTCTGTACCATATATGCTCTTTTGAGCTGCATCCAAGAAATTTCGGCCAGAAGCCCTTTGGCTGATTTCCTCCCGGGCATCCACCTCAGACGCTTTCTTAAGACGTTTCCATCGTTGATCTTCATGCGTCTCGGCATCCAGTTGCATCTGACGAAGCCGGGTTGCCTTCTGTTCTTCGGAAAGTTTTCCTGATTGGAGCTTGTTTTGATGAGCGTGGGGATGCCCTGTCTTCAACCCGTCCGCCACACGACGATTATCAGATGAAATATGCTGACTGGGGTGTACAGCTCGTTCATGAGATTCTCTTGTTTGGTTATCTCTATTCCCATGGGATTTTGATGCATCACGATGAAATCTGCCCTTCCTACTCTCTTTCCTTCCACCATGATCAGTTTCTTGACTTTCCTTCTTCCTACCAACACTGGATCCAACAAGATCTTGACATCGCCTTTCCCGTTCCCTCTCACTGCTACCAGTTTCTTGGTTACTTTTCCACTCATTATCTCTTGAAACAAGATGCTGCCTCTGCCCCATGCTTTCATATGTTTCTCGGATATCTTTCTTCCTAACAATGCTTGACCCATCAAGTTGGCCTCTTTTCTTGCTCTCTTTCTTTCTGTTACCATCCATTTCTCGGTCGTTTTTCTTAGATACATTCGAGTAATCATCATCATGTTGCCCTCTCTTCCTCCTATGCTCCTCCTTGCTGTCATCTATTTCGGATCCTAACCGCCCATCCCTTAAATGCTTGTCATGACCTGACCTCTTTTGATGCTTCTCATGTCGTTTCTTCTTCACCTCCTCTTTCAACTGTTAGAAAAGAAACAGCTTTATGTTATTAGAATTTCTTTTGAAAAACTTAAATTTAGATGGACTAGGACTGGAATTCACAGATTTTCTAATGGCATCCATCTTGATTGGATTGTTCTTTATCCTTGTCAGGGCCTCCTGCTCCTTCTGACGAATCAAGAGCAGTGGATCAGAGTGCAGTTTTCTCCAGGTATCATTTGCAGACTGAGGCTTATCGGCTGAGAATAAAGCTCCCGGGACAGATGATTGCTGCAGAAACAATTAAACAACCACTTTAATACAGACAACAGAAGATGAAAGTAAAGGCCACCCTAAAATCCAGTAAAAGAATGATTTAAAAAAAGATCTCTGGACTGTATGAATATGCAGCATTGCTATCTAAATGCAGTACTGGAAGGAACCACTTCACATATTATAAGTTTTGGAATATGCAACAGAAGACGAAGACGTTTTGGAAGCCGGAAACTAGATGCTTTTGAAGTTCACTTCACATATTATAAGCACATTCATCGACAAGATTTCAGACACAAAAGTACTTCCATTAAAAATGCAACCAATTTACACAAATAAAGAATTATGATCCCAATAATAAGAGTTATTTTAATTGAATTGAAAGGCAAATTATAAATGATAGCTCATTTTTAACTTCATTAACACAAAAAAAAGATGTATTTTTTATTAAACAGATTTTTAGTAATTCACCTAAAAGAATAAGGGGAGTTAATGGTGTCACATAAGAACAAAAGTTAATATGTTGCCTCATCAATTTTTATGACATTATTAATATTGATTTTTGTTTGTTTTTAAGACCATTCATATCAAATTTTGTATAATTATAATGAGAAATAAATTTTAGATTACATGAAAGATTTGAAGGCAAACAAGTTACCTAATTAGTAGTACCATATAGCGTGATAATTTTGACTCCTTTTAATTCTAAATTCTCAAAAACTTTTAAACTCACATCGCAGACATTTCCCAGCCTCTTCTCATGTCCCACTTTATATGAGCCTAAATGAACTCATCCCACTTCCCACATTGCTTCAGTACTAATACTTTCCTTGGCAATCTTGGCCAAGATGTACTTCAACTGGAAGATTACATCCAAAATATCAATGAGCATTTCTAAAATCTCTTGAATTAATGAATTATGTAACACTATGTTATGGGGTTAATAGCATCTAGGACTACTCGAAACAATCTTGTGGAGGATGGCGTGAAATAGTTCTTCAGTAATATATTTTGCAGTTCATGGTACGTCTATAATTTTCCATTTGTTGTAACACTAAAATGTAGCGAAGTATTTTTGTAACTCTACTCACTATGTCAACAACATAAAAATGATGTGTAGATCAATCCTTTGTTGCATTGTGTTTCCCATCCTTGTATTTTCCTATTCGCTCTTTTGCAAGGCACATACTTCTAGGCAATCTTCCCAAGGTATTAGTGATGGGCGAGCAGCAAGTCTTGATTAAATCAAGGTTGTTGGTTCCATAGTTACAAATGTTGATATCAGCTATATCGCAGCAAGGCAATTTCTGGCGATATTATAGGTTTGGTGATAAATCTCGGGAAAATCTGGATGCTTAAAAATATATATATATATATATAACAAAAAAAGTAAGAAAATATCATGTTTGGTCAATAAAATACATATATAATAAAAGAAACAAGTAAAAAATGTAAAAGAAGAAAAACATATTAAAGACGTAGGAAATAAATAAAAACAGTAAAAGTAATTGATAATATCATGATATAATTAAATTGGTGATATTTTCAAAATATCATGATATTTTGCCTATAATATTGTTCGCTGAAAATACAACATTAATATCGCAATATTTTGAAAATATTGCCGATATCTGTGACTGGTTGATTTCCCTATTACTTTCTCTTTATTTCTTTACTTGTCTATCCTCTTCCAATATTCTCTCCTCTATCCTCACCTTTATGTTTTTCATTCATCCTTTCCTGAAGCCTATTTTTACTTGCTTTCCATGCCCTCTCTTCCAATTGTTCCTTATATGCAGTTTAAGTCGACTTTATTCTTCTTCCACCAATAAAAGGAAACAAGGAAAAGAAATAGAACCGAATAGATCATATCATTTGGTCTCTCTCTCTCTCTCTGAGAGTTTGTCTGGCATTCAGAGCATTTTGAATCGCCTCTGGCTCTTCAACAACCTACATGGGCAAGAGAGATAGGTTAGGAGTGCTTTTATGATATCTTCGTCAAAATCATAGCTAGGGTGTTTTATTTTTTTCATGTGCATTTAATATCCTCAAAATGCAAAGAAATCCATGGATTTCTAGTCCAATTGGAGGAGGGAAGGGGTCGGACCATAAATCTACTGACATGAGATTGAAGGATATCAGGTCAAGAACCCAATATTTCAGATCCGGTTGGGAGTGCTTGAACTGCAAGATGCATTGGGGTGCTAGGAATATTGAGGGAGGATCAGGTGTGATGCAATTGCATACTTTTAGTGTGCTGCTGCATCTGATCACCCTCCATTTTTCCCACAACCAACAGGCTGTATCCTAAAAATAGGAATTGAGATCAGGTGCAATGTGATTGTACAATTTCAGTCGGTGATCATTGCAGAATTCTCATTTCTCAATTGCTTATAAATTTGGTCAGATGTTTCCTAATGGTAGCTTTTTCAGGTCCTTACTAATCAGGAATTTGAAAATACCGGGAAATTCTAGAACTTCGGTGGCATCCGGAAGCACTTCAAGATGTCTTTTAGTTTACGGTGTTGGAGTATGCTTTGAAATTTAACTTTCCCTAATAAAACCGGCATTGTAGTTCTAAAAAAAGTATGACAATAAATGCAATTTACACATGAAAAAGGTAGTGTCCTGTTGGATGTCCTAGAAAGCATGTGACTCATGACAGGCTTGCCTCATGGACAGACAATTTTCTTTCCAAATCTCTCTCTCAATAAAAATCAACGGAAGAAGAAGGATGGCATCATAAATACATTGTACATTTTTTGATATTGGCACTTTCCTGATGCAAGCAGACAATAACCCTGAAAGCATCATCCCACATCCAAAGTTGTTGGACTGTATTTAAATTTTCGTTTAGATCTTCTAACTGACCATTCCTATTAAATTTAAAATATTCAAAAAAGGGGAAAGAACATGCAATATATTTTCTGGACTGTTCCAGCCTGTCATTTGCTCATTTTTCCTATGAGTCACTCTTATGGCTTCTTCCACTACCAATCCCATAAATTCTTCCTCAGTCAATCAACTACTGAAAGGCTGGACAGATCCAATCTTATTACATGAAAAAAATAATGAGTCATTTATCAGAAGCTATCATTCAATGGTCACCTTGATCGAACTATAGTACTATACATATGCCATTGGTGTTTGCCGAGAGGTTACAATAGGAGACCAGCAAGAGTTCAACTGCAGAATCTAGTTTATGTTAGAATGTGCAAGAATGACCAATCTGTAGTTGTGTATGTGATGACAACCTTATCTCATAAAGTTTTATTTCAGATTCCCACAGGTATGCATATATCTTCTCCTAAGATATGCAACATAAAATAATGTATCGAGCTTTCTCAACTGAATAATGTATGTGACTGACTGACAGAAACTGGGACTTCTATATCATACGAAGATATTTGCTTGCAGAATCAGAATATAAAAGGATTAAGTTTCAAAATAATAAGTATGTAGCAATGTACACAAGGTGAGTTCCTCGACCATCTTTCAATATGATTAAATCATGCTCCTAGAATTTGATGCTAAGTTTAACATTCTGTCTTCAGATAAGAAAGAAGACAGCTCCATCACATAGTTGCATAGAAACCATATTTCACCCTATGTATCCCGTTTCAGGTGTACCAGTACCTGGTACTGGTTTCAAAAACTTTGAAACCAGTTTCAGAAACACCAAGAACCTCATTTCTAAATGCATATGAAACTCGTCCCTAAGAATGTAGGAAACCAGTTTCTTATATAAGTGAAATCAGTACTAAACTTGGTTTTATCTATAAATTCATATGAAAGTCATCCCTAAAAATATAGGAAACCAGTTTCTTATATAAGAGAAACCAAATCCAAACTTGATTTCATCTATGGTGGTGGAAATAATTGTATCCCTCTCAAATATGGTAAGCCATGGGATAATAGGACCTCTGCAGCCCCCTCCTACACCTTTCTTATATGTGTGGATCTAACTTACTTTCATTAAAATCATCAACGGGCTTCTCTCACTTCCATTGAGGCTACCACGGGAGGTTATTTCTTTTTCTTTAATCTAAATATGTTTTTTGTACTTTTTATATCGATTTCATGAATGAGATTTGAAAAGACATTCAAGAAATCATTCTCATACTTGCATATACTTTTAATAAATTCTTGTAAGAGGCAACCTTTATATCATTAGCTTGAGATTGTTCTATGTTTTTTCTATTTAGTTAGTCTTAAAAAATATTGCTTTCAATATTTCGATTTACATGTTGCTTGAGAGATTGGCCCATTGCTATAGCTATACATAGTGAAATTAGGTGATTTTTTTTATTTAGTGCTTTTGTTTTTTTTTGGCATTTCTTTTGTCATAATATATATACGATGGTATTATTCTTATAACATAAATTATGAGATATAATTTTCAGAAACTCGTACGATCATCAAGGAAACCAGGTACCAAAATCTCGTATCAATGTCTATTAGAAACTCGTATCAAAATTTTTAGATACAACGTTTCAATAAAAACATACCCGAAACTTTTGAGGGCCTTGTGTACCCGTACCCGTACCCGTACCTGTACCCGTACCCGTACCCGTACCCGTACCCGTACCCGTACCCGTACCCGTACCCGTACCCGTACCCGTACCCGTACCCGTACCCGTACCCGTACCAGTACCAGTACCAGTACCAGTACCAGTACCAGTACCAGTACCAGTACCAGTACCAGTACCCGTACCCATCTCTGGCAACTATGCTCCATCATGAAATCATGGTGGATGCATCTGGTACAGGTACAATTTGAGCAAATAACTATTTTGCAAGGTTGAATTGCAACAGGGCAAGAACCAAAGCCAACTTTTTAGTTGTGGGATAGGTTCATCACCCATGCAATATACAAATCCAAATTAGTCAGATAGCTTTGTAGTTCTTGCTATAAGGCATAATTTAATTTCAGTGTTTAAATTAATTGATCAAACAAGCCCTTGTGCATATTTTTTCTTTTTCCTCTTTTTGTTTCTACGAAGGAACTCCACATGAATTGGATCCTAGATAAGGGAAAACGTGTGGGGATCTTTATATGAAAAACAAACTGAGATGGTGCTTCTTTTGTCACAGTGTTAGGTGAGAAAAGAAGAAAAGAAGGAAATAAGGAAGAAGGGAAAAAGGAAAGAGAACAAAAGGAAAGAAGGAAGAAGGGGAAAAGGAAAGAAGAAGGAAAGGAGAGAAGGAATGAGGGAAAGAAGGAAGCTTGTTTAAAATCTGTAGATTTTATGTTTTTTCCTATTTTCTCAATTTTTTATATTTTAAATACCAACATTTTTCCTAGAATTATTGAGAAACATATAATATTCCAAGATTTTGCCTCGTCAAGATATAGCCAAGACCAATATTTGTAACCATATATATGGGTTAATATTTGGTGTCTTTGAAGGCACCAAATTATATGGAACTATTGAGCTGAAAATCATAGGTTCAAGCTTTATCAACTCAATCTGACCACATAGATCTGTTGAGGAAGGTTTGTTTGCTAAGGCTAAAACCTTGGATTGTGTTATTTTGATTCAAAAATATGATTTTTTGAGTCATGAAACGTTAGCGCATTGTAGACCGTTCATTTTGTAAGCCCTTAAAAAAACTGCTTATGAGTCACAATCATATGATTGAAAACTCATTTCCCACTAAATAAAAATTGTAGATCCCATCCATAAGATTTAATTTAAAAGAAAAACTAAAATGTATGATTTTCAGCTTAATAGTACCATATAATTTGGTGCCTTCAAAGGCACACCACACACACACACACATATATAGAGAGAGAGAGAGTCACTAGAATATGAGAACTGAAATATGGGAACCAAAATATGAGAATCGCAAATATGGGCATCTCCAACACTTTTTTTGCAAATCCAACCATGTGGATGTGCTTGGCATGATGAATTTGCTAGGAATCAACCATTGGATTGTGTATTTTCGATGAAAAAAATATGATTTTTGAATGCTTGAATATTTATGAAGAATGTGAGCCATTAATTTTAAAGCCTTGAAAAAATCTCATTTATGCATCAAAACCGGATGACTCAAGAGTGTCTTCTTATGAAACCAAGCATGTAGATCACATTTGTACTGTTAGATTCAAGAGAAAAGAATAAAAATTCATAAAAATTGCAGTTCACACATTAGTTCTCATATATACTATGTCACATGGGTGCGGGTGCGGGGGTGCGGCACTTTCAAAAACCTTGGGTGCGGGGGTGCGGCAAAAAAAAATAAAATATATATATATATAAGGGGGTCCGAGGGTACCGCAGCCCAGAAATTTTTTTTTAAATCCAAAAAATGGACCAAAATTACCCCGATAGCCTGCGGGCTGGCCCTAGCCCATCTCACGTATATAACAGATGGGGTTTCTAAAATCATGACCCAAACCGGGCCTGAGCCCAGGTAGGCTTAGCCCATCAGGCTGCTGGGCCGGTTGCCCACCCGTATGTACCATGGTCATCCCATGTCAAATGACAACTATGGTAGCCCTTAGTCAGAAAAGGATAGCCCCTGTGAGCTATGTATATAACTTTTTAATTGAAATAATACATTTTAATACTTTTTATTTTCAATTACGTGGGACGAGTTTGAGCTGCCTTGAAGGTCTCCTCTACCCGATGTAATTCGAACCCGAATCTGAACCTCATTGCGTGCTACCTGGGAGCTCACACCTTCCTGTGTCTGAATCGGATATCCGATCCACCAACCAATGACAATTGTGGTCATGACCAGAGTTACCAGTCGAGGAAGCGGGAGCGGGAAGCGATACGGGAAGCGGGAGCGGGAAGCGAGGCACTTTAAAAAATTTAGGAAGCGGGGAAGCGTGGGACCACTTAGAAGAAAATTCCGAACCGTCTCGGAAACGACCTAGGAAGCGAACCGGAAGCGACCTAGGAAGCGAACCGGAAGCGAGGGGAAGCGAAAAAAAAATGAAAAAAATGGGGAAGCGAGGGGGAAGCGTGGGGGAAGCGTAAGGGAAGCGTGGGGGAAACGTGGGGGAAGCGTGGGGGAAGCGCGCTTCCCATTTATGGGAAGCGCGTTTCCCATAAAAGGGGGACGCGCTTCCCATAAAAGGGAAGCGCGCTTCCCAAAAAAGGGGGACGCTTCCCCTCACGCTTCGGAAGCGCGACGTTTCGCGCTTCCGAAGCGCGCTTCGGGGAAGCGCGCTTCCCCTTTTGCCTAGGCGCTTCCGGTAACTCTGGTCATGACTCATGAGTCCTTGGACTTGACCTTTGGATGTCATACATCGTCACGGGATTGTTCTGTTCGGAAAAATGCCAACCCTCATATAGAAGGCAAATAATAAATAAACCCCCAAGAAAGGAAGTTACGTATGTAAAAAAGGACAAAAAAATAGGAGGAGAGTATTTCACGGTAGCTCTGCCGGCAAAATAAAGAGGGAGAGGAAGAGGGTTGTGGGGAGAGAGCGGAAACCCTAGATTCCCTCGCCGGAATTCCCAACTTGCCTGTTTTCCGGCGGCCGGGAGGGCCATAGAGATGATGAACAAGCTCCAGAATCTCGACGCCTACCCGAAGATCAACGAGGACTTCTACAGCAGGATGCTCTCCGGAGGGCTCATCACCCTCATCTCCTCCATCTTCATCTTCCTGATGGTCCTCTCAGAATTTAGTGAGTTTTCTTTTGATCATTTTTTGCGAAAAAGTTTGGGCTTTTGATTCCGCAGCCCATAAATTTTTTTTTTAAATCCAAAAAATGACCCTGGGTGCGGTCCGGGTGCCGCATCGCGTCGACGCAGGTGCGGCACCTGTCTGGCCAAATCCCTGTGACATAGCATATATATAGAGAGAGAGTAACATGAATCTTCAAACACTTAAATTGTTTGGATGAAGCGCCACCGTTGATCACGCGTGACCAAATGGCAATGCTGTCATCTATTTTTTCATGCTACAGACTTTTAGCGACAGTCAAAATTGTAGTTCACACATTAGTTCTCATATTTCTAGTTCTCATATATATATATATATATATAGTAACAAGTATCTTCAAACACTTAAAGTGTTTGAAGATTGTTTTGATGAAGCGTCGCCGTTGATCGTGCGCGACCAAACAATGATGTTGTCATCTATTTTTTTCGCACTTTTTTTTAAAGACACAGCGTACGTGTCCGAACGAGTTTAAAAGAAAACCCATCCGAAGATACAGGTTTTCCTATATATATAGAGTGTGTGTTCACATGATCGGATCAGTATCCATACCTAAGCATTTGAAGAAATTGATATTGAATAGGAGGGGAGGGAAAGGGAGGGAGAAGGGTTATTTCACATGAATATAGATATAAAAAAGGAACATCATGTGGATATAAAAAAGGAATATCACTTGGTACGACACAATAATTTTCATAAATTAGGAGACAAGGTGCCATGCCCAAAACCGACCGATAATGGGTGTGATTATAACGTTGTTCATATCTGTCTTAAGGTCTTAAATAAATTAGACAAAACTTTACAAAAGCAAGAATATTAACATTTGCAGATCATTCAAACAACTTTATTTAATAATTCATCTTTCATTAAGATCTCCACTACAAGATAAAATACAACTATGTGATGACTATCATGCAGTGTTATTAAAAGCGTGCCTCAAGGCGTAAAAAGCGTGCCTCGCCTCAAGGCGAGGAGCTTTGTGCCTTGAGGCGCAGGCATAAGGCGCAAAAGCCTTAAGGCGCACGCCTCATACGCATTGAGGCGTACGCCTCAAGGTGAGGCGTATGCGCCTCAAGGTGAGGCGTATGCGCCTCAAGGTGAGGCGTATGCGCCTCAAGGTGAGGCGTATGCGCCTCACTGCAAGCTGCATATTTTTTCACCAGTTCTTTATTACAACCAGCAGAGGACATTTGTTGAACTTATGCCATGATATATTGTCATTCATCAGATGGACAATGTCTGCCTTATCATTCAAGTTTAAATGCATGTGCTCAAGAACTCTATTTGACAGTAGTTTCCTATATATATGCACAATTATCTTATATTTTATAAAATGCTCTAGATATGAAGTTAGATTATCAATTACAAAGTAAAATTCTGAAGCATGTCAAACGTATATAGTTAACTAAAAAATATCAACAAGTATATAGTTACACTGCTATTGCCAAGCATAGACCATACAACGATCAGATCATAAGATGGATAAATTGGGTCGACCTACATAAAAAACTCGATTGATCCGTGTGAGTACCACCTATTACTGGCCATGGGTACATCATAGGTATAGGGCCTAGTAGAAGTGCCCATGCTATATAAAGCCCGAAAGTTCTAGCTGAAAATTAGGCATCTTAACCAAGGAATCTTGGGTTCAAATTCCCTGAAAGAGAAAACAAACAACTATGTCACAGGGATTCGGCCAGACAGGTGCCGCACCCGCATCGACGTGATGCGGGTGAGGGTGCGGGTGTGGCACCCGGTGCAGTCAACCTGACCCTGGGTGCAGTCAACGCACCCAAGGTCATTTTGGTCCATTTTTGGATTTTTTTTTTATTTTTCCCCTATGAAATGGGCTACGGAATTTTTTTAAAAAATCTTAGGGGGGCGCTGCCCCCCTATAACCCCCGCCAGGGGCGGCCCCTCCTGGACCCCCGCCCGCTGACTGCTCAGCGGGGCCCGCACCGAGGGGAACCCCCGGACCCCCCCCCCTTCTGTAAGGTTAAAAACTATGAATCAGGCTCCACAACTGATCAGTTTCTTAATATATTTTAACTTTTATTGGTTAATCTCAAATATTTTCCAGTTATGTAAGCAGTTTTTTAGTTACTTTTATATGTTAATCTCATATATTTTAACTTTTGTAGGTTAATCTCATATATTTTCCAGTTATTTCAGTTATGTAATCAGTTTATTAGTATATTTTAACATTTTTTGGTTAATCACATATATTTTTGAGTTATGTAATCAGTTTTTTAGTTACTTTTATATGTTAATCTCATATTTTTTAGTACTTATTTGAGATTTTATATTTTTTATTGATTGAAATTTAATCAATAAAGCATTTCTTTATTTATTTGTATTTTTAGATATTTTTTTATAATATTTTTTAAGTTTTCAAAAAAATTTGAGGCTTACGCTTTACGCCTCGCCTCGGTTTTTGGTGGAGCGCCTCGCTACGCCTCAACGCTTTTCACAACACTGCTATCATGTCATTTAAAAGTTTAAATTAATAACTCTACTATGGTTCAGATGCTTGATTTCCTTGTTGATATCATCATCAAAATATCATGTGAGCGTCTCTCTAAATTCTTGCTAATTTATCAAAATTCTCACTCTGGAAAACAATAATAACATTTTATGAGCTACATGCTTAGTATGATGTTTCTAAGTGTTTTAAAAAAATAGACATTTGAAAAAGAATATTTTTGAAAAGACAACACAATAGATCTTAAGACACCTTTGAAAACTTCATTTGAACAACAAAACCAGCTTTTCAAAATGTTGTACATATATAAAAGACAATAAACTGATTCTAAAACACTTTATAAACCATTTTATGAATTCATGAAACTTTCTTTTCAAAATATAGTACATATAAAGCACAATAAAATAGATCACAAACACCTCTCTATACAACTTCAGAAAAACTTGCTTTTCAAATCCAATACAATTATATGATTTTTTATTTTATTAAACCTTTAGAAAACAATTTCATTTATATTTGGTTCACATTCCCATTGAAGGTTTGAATGACTGTGTTGATGACCTGAAAACAAATACAGAAACCGAGGCAGAGAGAGAGAGAGACGACTGAATGAAAAGAGAACTCATTACTCTTGGATTAGGGCTAATCTCTATATTAAATAGAGATAGTCCAAAGAACGAAATTACACCCAAGTCCCTCATTAAATATTAAAATTCAAATAACCTCTAGTTTAGAAAAACTTTTAACTAAAAACCTCTTAGTCTCAACACTCCCCCTCAAGCTGGAGCATAGATATCAATCATGCTCAGCTTGTCACAACATTTTGAGAAATTTGGTCTAGCAAGAGGCTTTGTAAACATATCTGCAACTTGATCTTTTGACTTTAGATATTTGGTAGTGATATGACCTGCTTGCACTATATCTCTTATATAGTGGCAATCAACTTCAATATGCTTTGTTCTCTCATGAAAGACAGGATTGTTTGCTATATATGTGGCAGCCTTGTTATCACACATCATGGTCATAGGAGAGGAAACCTTCACTTGAAGATCATGAAGAACAGTACGAACCCACATCAATTCAGCAGTTGTTTGGGCCATAGCCGGATATTCTGATTCTGCACTCGCCTAGAAACCACATTTTGTTTCTTACTTCTCCAAGAAATCAAGTTATCTCCCAGAAACACACAGAATCCTATGGTAGATTTTTTATCCACTACAGATCCTGCATAGTTAGCATCAGAATAGGCCACTATCTCCAGAGTTTCACTTTTCCAGAACAATAATCCATTTCCAGGAGAAGATTTTAGATATCTGAGAATCATTATAGCTGCATTCCAGTGTACCTCAGTTGGTTTGTCCATAAACTAGCTAACTTTGCTTACTGCTAAAGCAATATTCGGCCTGGTCACAGTTACATACAGTAGCTTCCCTACTAGGGAGCGATAGCTTTTGCTATCAACCGGTTTTGACCCTTCTTCAAACAACGGAACTTTCTGGTCTATGGGAATATTTGCTGGTTTAGCTCCTAACATTCCAGTTTCCTTTAATAAGTCAAGAGGATACTTCCGTTGAGACAAAACCATCCCTTCATGGCTCCTAGCAACTTCTATACCCAGGAAATATCTAAGTGAACCAAGGTCTTTTGTAACAAAGTGTTTTTGAAGATGAGCCTTTGTGGCTTCAATATCTTTCACATTGTCTGCTGTAAGAATGATGTCATCCACATATACCACCATAACAACTATGCCTGAATTAGTTTTCTTGATAAACAGTGTATGATCTGCCGCTGACCTATTAAAGCCAAAGCGTGACATCACTTCAAACAACTTCTGAAACCATGCACGAGGACTTTGTTTCAAACCATAAATCGCATTCCTCAATCTACACACCTTCTGACACTCCCCCTCAACCTCGAATCCTGGAGGTTGTTGCATGTAAACAGTCTCAGATAGATCCCCATATAGAAATGCATTTTTCACATCTAATTGGCACAAGCTCCAACCATGCTGAACAGCTACTGAGAGAACAAGACGAATGGTACCCATCCGTGCAACAGGAGAAAAGGTTTCAAAGAAATCAATACCATATGTCTGAGTATACCCTTTTGCTACTAATCTGGCCTTGTACCTTTCAATAGAACCATCAGATTTGTACTTTATTGTATATACCCATTTACATCCAACAATGTCAGCATCTGCTGGGGAATCAACTAGATCCCATGTATGCTGAGATACTAAAGCATTCATTTGTTCATGCATAGCCAGCTTCCAGCGGTTATCAAGCTCTGCCTGTTAATAGTTCAGAGGAATAGTTTCAGCAGATAAGGCTGAAATAAACGTTTTCATCTGATTTCCAATTCTGACATCAGAGACAAAATGAGATATGGGATATAAGGTACATTGTCGTGTCCCCTTACGTAGAGCAATAGGCCTCTTATCATCATCATGAAGATCACTATTGTCAGTAGAACTTACCTCAGGGAAAGAAGAAGATGAAGGCACTTGCAGAGGTGGAGCTCTACGCACATATACCAATGGAGGATCATTAAATCTTGAAGAGGATGAAGTTTGGTTCGATAATGAGGGCACAGACTCCAAAGGAAAAGGAGGTATAGGTAATGGAAAAGACTCAGCTGGATCAACCTGCAGCGGGGAACCGGTACTAGAGTAATATGGAGTGGATTCCAAGAAAGATACATCCGCACTGACATACTCTCGGCGAGAAATAGGATCATAACATCGATATCCCTTTTGATTTTTAGGATAACCTATAAATATGCATTTTGTAGCTTGAGCAGCTAATTTATCACGGTCAGGTCCTCCAAGTTTGTGTACAAAACAAACACATCCAAATATTTTTGGCGAGAAAGAGAAGAGCGCGGCATTAGGTTTTAGGATATGTAATGGAATTTGATCACCCACAGAAGATGAAGGCATGTGGTTGATTAGATAACAAGTAGTGGTAATCGCATCACCCCAGTGTAACGCAGGAACATTGGATTGAATCATAATGGTCCGAGCAACATCAAGCAGGTGCCGATGTTTTCGCTCAGCCACCCCATTTTGTTGAGATGAATAGGCACAGGAAGTTTGGGGTTGGATGCCATGATCTTGGTAAAATTGTAACAGAACTTTTGATTTAAACTCAAGAGCATTATCAGTGCGAACAATCTTGACAATAGATTCAAACTGAGTTTTTATTTCAAGAATTAAGGATTTGATAATACTTGGAACTTCAGGTCGTTCTTTTATTAAAAACACCCATGACAACTTAGAGAAATCATCAACAATAACAAGATAATATCGACACTGAATCCTAGTAGGAATCTTACTAGGACCCCATACATCTGCATGAAGAAGTTCAAAAACTTTATTACTAGACTGACTCTGACTCGAAGGAAACGAACTTTGATGATGCTTGTCCAACTGATATGCTTCACACTGAAAGGATGTAGTGGAAGGAATTTAAGGAAAGACAGACTGAAGCTTTGACAATGAAGGATGACCAAGACGACGATGCCACTGAACAGGACTGAATGAGTGTTCCACTGCAGCATGAACATTGCCCACTGGATGATGTAGGTAGTAGACTCCATTTTCTTCATAGCCTCCACCAATCTTTTTCCCCGTCAGCAAATCCTGAAAATGACAACCCATCGGATCAAATATTATTCTACAGTTTTGTTCTTTTGTAAGGCAACTAACAGAGAGTAGACTTTGAGAAAAATTTGGAGCATAAAGAACATTTTTCAACTGTAAGGAGGAGTATATAGAAATATTTCCCTGACCAACAACCGGGGAGGAACTCCCATCAGCTAATGAGACTCCTCGATGAACAGTAATATCCTTTAGATCTGAAAAAACAAGTGAATTTCCACACATGTGTCGGGATGCACCAGAGTCAATAATCCACTTACTGTCAGTCGGATGAAGATGATTTCCTGTTGAGTAGGCTACACCAGCTACAGGAGGAGTTGAACTCAAGGGGCGAAGAGCTATCAGTTCATCATATTCAGCACGACTGAGGGTGATACTATTGTCACTTGCAGAGATATTATCATGTACATTTGTTGTCTCGAGAGTAGTAACATTTGCTTTAGGAGCATAAGACTTTGATGAAGAAGAGGTTGGTCGACCATGCTTATCCCAGCAACGATCTTCTAAATGTCCAGATTTTCCACAGAATGTACATTGAAGTTTTTTTCTGCCTCCCATACCTCGTCCACGACCTCGTCCTCTGATATTCTGAATATTTCCACGCCATAACCAGACGAGACAACAAGAGCAGATGACTGAGTCACAGGCTGAGATTGTGGAAGAGAGATCGCAAGTCTACTCAGACGATTGTATACATCAGCAAGAGTAGGTACATCTGATCCAGTCAACATTTGGACTTTTACAACAGAAAATTTTGAAGAGAGCCCTGTAAGAAACCGAGCAAGCATAGTTTGTTCTTGATGATCCTTTTGCTTCGAGCAACAAAGATGCATGTGAGCATTGAGTCTTTCAAACGCAACTTTGACAGAGGCATAGTACTGAGCCAAGGTCTGATCTCTCTGCTGCAAATTATATATCTCATGTTCGACTTGCAGGATACGGCTCACATTAGTCTCTTGTGAATACGCATCTCGAAGATTATCTCACATCTGTTTGGTTGTATGATAGTAAATTAAACCATCTGCAATATGGGGTTCGACACTATTCATGATCCATGACATAACTATGTCATTATCTTCATCCCAAGTAACATATTTTCCAACCTTTTCATTAAGTTCATCTTCCAACAAAATATGTTTTCTACGATGTCCAGATACCGACATCATAAAAGTTCTGGACCACCTGGCATAGTTAGTTTCATCCAACCTTACAGAGGAACCATACGAGAAGGGATTTGCAAAAGCCTTATATTCCCCAATATGTTCAATTTTGGAGTCACATTTCGAAGATTCACCCATACTGAATATTGAATCCTATTTCAGCTTCAAAAAAAAATCAGACTTACTCACGTGAACAGCGTGTGTTATAACCCCACGTCAGGCAAGTCCACGACTACACAAGCTGTCACACCAGAAATGAAGTCTTGACAGATGACAAATGGCCCAAACAATAGTGTGTGGTACACTCACACACCGGCCAATACTACGACCAGCAGCAATACTAATTAAAAAAACTTTCCACAAGCAACATATGTTTCCACACAACAGGGAATCACGCAAATTTTTACGACACAGCCTACTGCTTCAACTGAAAAAAAAAATTTACGACACAGCCTGCTGCTCACGCATGTTGCTTCCACGAATAGAAATTGCTATCAACATTTTGTTTTTCACAGCACTCATGCTACGACTGAAAAAAAATTCACGACACAGCAGGAATCACGATTGTTGATATTCATGTTCTGAAAATGAACAACCAAATAAGATCCGAGAAAAACTCGGCACCTAGATTCACGACCAATGACAGCATGTTATTGCTGGAAGAAAATTTTCACGACTCAACAAGGAATCACATCTGAAATCAAACACCCAAATATATTTTAAGGAGAACTCGGCACCCAGATTCACGACCCACGATAACAGGTGCACGCAGAAGCATAGAAATCACGGCAGCTGCTCCCATAAAAAATCACGACAGCCAGAAACTTTCGTTTGTTTGTTTTTTTCTTTCAAGCAACCAAAAAAAACTTTTCATATCCATATCTTAATGGCACACACTCATCGTGTCAAAGGTCTGTCATCAGAGAGAAGAAAGAGCAGCACACCTGTTTCCACCTCTTTCAGTTTTATTTGGGTTTTTTTTCTTGGTTGGTGTAGATCGATCACGCTCCCGAGATCTACTGCTTTGATACCATGTTGATGACATGAAAACAAATACAGAAACCGAGGCAGAGAGAGAGAGACGGCTGAATGAAAAGAGAACTCGTTACTCTTGGATTAGGGCTAATCTCTATATTAAATAGAGATAGTCCAAAGAACAAAATTACACCCAGGTCCCTCATTAAATATTAAAATTCAAATAACCTCTAGTTTAGAAAAGCTTTTAACTAAAAACCTCTTAGTCTCAACAGACTTATAAATCTCAATTTTACTTGGGCCGATAAAATCCCTCTATACTTCAAATGGGCTGATAACACTACCAGTGGTGGGCTCCGCCACCCATTAGATTATCCGATTGGGCCAAAAATCTTTTATCCCTTTCAAAAACTCCAATGAGCCACTCAGTGATGGGAGACTCCACCTTTCCCATTGACTACGTCAAAGGGTCACTTAATTTATCAAGACCTAAGTCACAGGGATTCAGCCAGAAGGGTGCCGCACCCGCGTTGACGAGACGCGACGCGGGTGCGGGTGTGGCACCCGGTGCAGTCAAACCGACCCTGGGTGCGGTCAACACACGCAGGGTCTTAACAGTCCAATTCTGGACTTTAAAAAAAACTAATGAAATAGGGCTGGGAGGGGGATTAGGGCAAAAAAATCCCGCCCCCTCCCAACCCCGACGCCTCCTTTTCTCTGAGCCATCTCAGACGTGGCCACTCTAGGTATGTCTCCTTCAATCTCTCTCTCTCAATCTCTCTCCCCCCATCTCTCTCGCTCTTCTCGACTAAACCCCCACCCGCCTCTCTCTGCATACCACTCTCTCTCTCCCCTCTGCGTATCTCTCTCCCCTGTGCACCATTGAAGAAGTATGAAGTGGGGACGCATTACTGGTATTGATGATGTAAAAGAATAGATTTATGGAAGGACCTGATAAGTGATAACATATTCTCAGCATTGTTGTGGTAAGAAGAAAGATAGAAAAGGCAAAAGGATCTCCTTTATATATGACTTGCAAGAAAAAAGATCTTTGTGGTATATGTTTATGTTGCTTACTGTGCATAATACATGATGTTTTAAGTTAACATTACGTGTGTATAATACAGAAAAATGAATCTTATATGAAAAGAGCACACAGATGTTTCTGCACAGTAAACGACAGAAAAGGGAAACATAGATGTGTGTGCACAGAGATGTTTCTGTTGGAAAATGATCAAAGAGCACACACATACACATTGTCACGGGCTTAAAAGCGAAGGCCCCCGTGACGCAGCTTCGGGCAATCACAAACACCGAAGGCAGGCCTTTTGAGCGAACAAGAACACACAACACACGCACACGAGCGGAAGCAAGAGTACGCGTATGCCCAAACACAAAGAGAGCAAAGAGACAAGGATGCAAAAAGCTTCTTTATAGATACTTGAAAGCAAAGTACATCAAGAGACGGAGAGAGGGTCCAAATACACGGAGTTCTTAGGCCGTAAGGCCTTGTGGGGCACTCTAGAGTGCCAAAGAGGTATATACATCAGAGCAAAAAGGTGAAAAACATGGCGGTCCGAAACACGCTCCCCCGCCTAAGTTGGCGCCGTCCTCGACGCCAATTGTTCATGGTAGCCTTCTACAAGTTGTCGATGCTGAAACATGTTGCTGGCTTTCTCCCAGGTGGCTTCACATTCTGGCAATCCCTTCCACTACACTAAGTACTTTTTGACTTCCCCTAGATAGTTGTTGGAATGGTTGAGGATGATATTTGGATCTCTACCTGGTACACTAACTGTTGAAGGAGCTCGCTGCGGGATCGGGGCACGTTGAGGCATGCTTCGTTGAGGATCACCTTCATCTTCGTGAAATGGCTTTAGGTTGCATATATGAAATACCGGGTGCACTTGAAAGTTTGCTGGCAAGTCCAACCGATACGCCAAGTTTCCCACATGTTTAATAATGGTGAAGGGGCCATCATACTTGCGAATAAGGCCTCGGTGGTGGCCCCGAAAGATAGTTGTGCGGTCAAGAAAGAGCTTGGCCAACACTTTGTCTCCAACTCGAAATTTTGTTGGGCGACGCTTCTCATCTGCCCATTTCTTCATGTGCTTGGTTGTCATGTTTAGATATGCCTTCGCCAACTCTGTGTGATCTTGCCAGTTCCTGACAAACTGGTATGCATAAGGTGCTTTTCCACGTCCTCGCGCAGCAAGGGAGTGCGGAATCTGCGGTTGTTGTCCAGTTGCGACTTTAAATGGACTATAGCCGAATGACTCGCTCTTTTGAAGGTTGTAACAGAATTGAGCCGCATCAAGTAAATCAACCAAATCCCTTTGGTTGGCACTGACAAAGTGTCGCAGGTATTCCTCCAGCATGCCATTTATTCTTTCTGTATGTCGGTTTGGGGGTGGCAACTTGTGCTGAAATGCAAGTTCGTCCCCATTAAGCGAAACACTTCTTGCCAAAACTTGCCAGTGAAGCGTGCATCACGATCACTGACGATGCTCTCTGGAATTCCCCAATGCATAATTACGTTCCGCACGAATAACTTTGTAGTATCTGCGGCTGAGCAGGTGGCAGGGGCAGGCACGAAGATAGCATACTTCGAGAACCTATCCACAACCGCATAAATCGAACAGCAACCTTGTGCTTTCGGCAAGCTTACAATGAAGTCCATGGTTATGCACTCCCACGGGTGACTAGGCACAGGTAGGGGCTCCAGTAATCCACCGGGTCTCTGATTGATGGGCTTGTCTTGTTGGCAAATCAAGCAAGTCCGCACATAGGCATCTACGTCATCGCGCATCTGCGGCCAGTAGAATGCACGTTCCAACAATGCCAAGGTCCTCTGTTGTCCTGGGTGACCCACCCAAGTAGTATCATGGCACTCGTGTATCAAGAGTCTCCTCAAGGTATCTTGTCGCAGAATATATAGACGATCGCCCGCGGCGCGGAGCAAACCATTCTCTAGCCAGAATCTCTATGTCTTTTCTTCCTTCACCAATGTGATCAATTGTTGAGCTATTGGGTCACTTTTTGAAGCTTCGCGCACTTGTTCAAGAAGATCGCTCGTCGGTTGGCTCACAATGTCATCCCAGGTGAGCAAACTGCAAGTTCCGCCTTTCGACTCAAGGCATCGGCCACAACATTGGTCCTATCTGGTTTATACTCAAGGACCATATCAAATTCTGCCAAGAAATCCTGCCAACGTGCTTGCCTTGGACTCAACTTCTTCTAAGTTTGGAAGTAGCTTGTCGCAACATTGTTAGTGCGCACAACAAATTGTGATCCCAAGAGATAGTGTCTCCATGTGCGGAGACAATGCACGACCGTCAGCATCTCGCGCTCCTGCACCGTGTATCGACGTTCAGCGTCGATCAACTTTCTGCTTTCAAATGTGATAGGATGTCCTTCTTGGAGCAACACCCCACTAATAGCAAAGTCAAACGCATCGGTCTGCACTTCAAAGGGTTGCCGACAGTCAGGCAACTTCAACACTGGCTCCTCTGTCAAGGCATGTTTTAACTCATCAAAAGCCTTCTGGCAAGCATCAGACCATAGCCATGGTTTGTCTTTCTTCAACAGATCTGTGAGCACAGCCGCAATCTGTGAGTATCCCTTGATGAAGCGTCGGTAATAATTTACAAGTCCCAAGAAAGAGCGCGACTCGGGAACCTTAGAGGGTGGCTTTCATGCTTTAATAGCTTCAATCTTCTTATGATCCATTTTGAGAGTGCCTTCTCCCACAATATGCCCCAAAAAATGGACTTCCTTCTTGCCGAATAGACACTTCTCTCGCTTGACATATAGCTCGTGATCCTTCAGAGTCTGAAACACAATCGGAAGGTGCTGAACATGTTGCTCCATCGAGTAACTATACACCACTATGTCATCTAAGTACACGACGACAAACTTGTCAAGGTGCGGATAGAAGATCTTATTCATTAAGGTCGAAAAGGTAGTGGGCGCGTTTGTCAAGCCAAAGGGCATGACCAGGAATTCGAATGCCTCATATCGTGTTACACAGGTAGTTTTTGGCTCATCACCTTCTGCAACTCTGACTTGCCCGTAGCCAGATCTTAAATCCAACTTAGAGAAGACCTTAGCCTTTCCAAGTTGATCAAACAAGTCTGCGATCAAAGGAAGCGGGCACCTAGTCTTCACCGTCATTTTGTTTAGTGCCCTATAGTCGACGCACAACCGCTTCGACCCATCGTGCTTTGCTTGAAAGAGCACGGGCGCTCCAAAGGGAAGTTTGGATGGTTGGATGATTCATGCTTCAAGCATATCATCCAATTGTCTGCGTAATTCCTGCAGCTCAGGAATTGTCATGCGATAAGGAGCCATTGCGGGTGATCGTGCACCCGGTATTAATTCAATCTGATGATCTACCTTACGCTTCGAAGGTAGCTTCTTCGGCATCTCGGCGGGCATAACATCGCCAAACTCCTTCAATACTGGCGCTAAGGCCTCTGAGACATCTGCGACTTCTTCTGCCTCATCCGTGGTGCAGATTGTGACAAAGAAAGTCTCATCACCGCTTTTCATGCCTCTCTTCAACTGGAGCGCAGACACCAAGCGCTCACAAGGCTTCCCTGTCATCGCAGTAACCATGCAGGGCTGACTCTCACTCTCGAAGCTGACAACGTTAAGGTGGGGCATCGGCACTGCCTTATTGCTTCTCAAGAATTTCATCCCGAGAATGACTTTAAAATCATCCATGGGTGCGACTGATAATGCGATCCTTCCCGACCAGTTATGGATCTGCACTGGTACATCCCGAACGACGCCGTAGATGGCCTTAGCCTCTGAATTAACCGCTTTCATGTGGCTCTCTTTCTGTTTCCATTGTAATCCCAACTGTTTTGTTTCTTCACGCGAGATAAAGTTGTGCATGGCACCAGTGTCTACCAATGCCTTGGTAAGTCTTTCGTTGAGCAGAAGTTCCAAATACATCAATTCTTTGCAAACTATCGGTTCCACAACGGTTGTGACCTTTACTGCATTCATCATCTGCATTGCGTCAACCGTTGGCGCCTCTGCAGGTTGATCATCTTCCTCACCCTGAACAGCATTCGCAACTCAGGGTGCGCGGTTATCTTCATTCCCTGATCGAGGTTTCTATTGGGACATGTATCCTGCCAATGATCCCCATGGCAGATGCGACAGTCACGGCAACGATAATTACCATCTTGAAAGTTATTCCAATTCTGATTATTATTTTGGCCATCTTGCCGGCAATGATTCTGCTGGTTTTCCCGACCAGCATTTTGTCCTTGGTCGTTCCTTCAATTGTCCCTTCGATTGTTGTGATCATTTCCCTGTTGTCTGCCTTGAAATGCAGGGTCATTCCTATCCAGCTCAACAAGTTTCTCTGCAACCGCAAGCACCTCAGCTAGTGTTGCAGGGTCATGCCGAATGAGTTCTTGGTTTGCCCATCCTTGCAACCCGTTGCCAAAGTAAAACAACCGATCCTCATCATCCATTCTCTCTACTTCCAACATTATCGAAGAGAATGCCTTGACATAGTCATGCACTGACCCTGTCTGTTTCAATGCCAACAATCTTTTGCGGCCCATTTTCTCTTGATTTTTAGGTAGAAAGTAGTCTCGCATTTCCTTCTGGAGATCCTCTCATGAGACTATAGCAACTAATCTCCGTCGAACATCACCCAAGCGACGTCTCCACCAGAGGGTCGCTTCATCCGTAAAGTACATTGTTACGATCCGCAGCCGATCTGCGTCCTCTTCTATCCTCGCAGCTTCTAAAAACTGGTCCATCTCGTAGATAAAATTTTCGAGATCCTTTGAGTCCCGCGTACCTTTATACTTTGCGGGCTCAGGTAGCCTGTAACGTGGTCTATCCACATATGTCGCAACACCGCCAGCCGAGGCAGATCTCAATTGTCACTCTAATTGTTCATTCCTTCGTCGAACAACATCTAATTCCGTAGCCATGATATTGAACCGACCCAACAAATCATCAAACTTGGTGGAAAAATTCTTCACTGAATAGTTAAGTTTAGTGGCAAAACTTTTCACCGAGTCTTCCACTCCCTCTACTGTTGTCTTGATCTCTGCATTGAGATCATTAAAAGCAACACAAGTTCCATTAACCAACTTCTCTATGTTGGTCACTGACCCAGTCAGCTCCGCCACATCACGCGAGATGGCTGACACCCAATCATCGGCCATGAAGTCCTCTTCAGCAGGAACCATACTGCTTGAAGGAGTCATGGCAATCTTCTTTGGCGCCATTGTCACTCCCAATGTCGACAAGGCTCTGGTACCAACTTGTGACGGGCTTAGAAGCGAAGGCCCTCGTGACGCAGCTTCGGGCAATCACAAACACCGAAGGCAGGCCTTTTAGGCGCACAAGAACACACAGCACACGCACACGAGCGGAAGCAAGAGTACAGGTATGCCCAAAGAGAGCAAAGAGACAAGGATGCAAAAAGCTTCTTTATAGATACTTGAAAGCAAAGTACATCAAGAAGGGGAGAGAGGGTCCGAATACACGGAGTTCTTAGGTCGTAAGGCCTTGTGGGGCACTCTAGAGTGACAAAGAGGTATATACATCAGAGCAAAAGGGTGAAAAACATGGTTGTCCATAACACACATAATGTATGGTTAAAAGAGCACACCGATGTTTCTGTGGATTACTGTCCATAATACATGACTTGCAAGAAAAAGATCTTTATGGTATTAACAGGAGATCTTATATGAAATTAGGTCATTGAAGGTGTGCCTAAGATAAAGGATGGTTATGGTCAAAGAGCACACACATACATATAAATTATAATCCAGCAACATGGATGCTAGAGGAGACCTCTCTTGAAGAAGAGAACCACCTAGGAGTGGATTTTGCTGATATTTACAGGAAATTTAATTTGTACAGGTTTTGTCATTTTCTTTACTGATGTCGTTTTTATAGAAAAATGAAATTTGGTTTTGATGATATTATGATAATTGTTTTTTATTTCATTAATGTTACTGTTAACTGTTAAAAATTATATATATATACACCCTTCCGCACCCAAGTTTTTTTAAAGTGCTGCATCACCACACCCGCACCTATGTGACATAGCTCAAGACTAAGTCAACTAGAATGATGAATCTCAATTACAAGCCAAATAGGCTGATCACTCTTTGAGAAAGGGGGCGTGTAAACTCGATAAGGTTATCAAGGGTCGATACACCATCCGACTGACGGTCAACTTATACTTATGTGAATAAACTGATAGTCAAAATGTTGATCTCAATATGCTTTGTGCGACTATGTTAATGGGATTAAAGGAAATATTTATAGCACTCTGATTGTCACAGAGTAACAATGATCTCGAGATAGACTCTCCCAATTGTCTTAGCAAGTATCTAACCCATGTAACTTCTGTTGTGGCAGCTGCCATTGAACGATATTCAACCTCAGTACAGGATCTAGCAACTGCCTTTTGTTTTCTATTGCTCCAAGACACAATGTTGTCGCCAAAGGAATATACAATAGCCAGAAATTGACCTCTTCTCATGCCCAGCCCGCATCTATATAGATAAGAATTTTATGAGCTCCATTATCTGTAAGATTCCTCTTGTAAACAAGTCCATCTCCTACCGTGCCTTTCAAGTATCTCAATATTCGCTTAACTGCATTCATGTGCCCAACTCTAGGTTCATGCATAAATTGAGACACTTGAATTACAAAATAAACAATGTCTGGTCTAGTAAAAGTATAGATACTGAAGCATTCCGATTATACTCCGATATCTGGTGGGATCGTCATACAAGTCTCCATCTTGAAAACTCAACTCCTGATGTAAAACACTTGGAGTGGCCAAGGGCTTGCAATCCTTCATTCCTGCTCTGCCCAATAAGTCAAGGGTATATTTATGTTGGGTTAGAGTCAAGATATCATCTTTTCTGTCAACTTCTATGCCAAGAAAATACATCAATTTTCCAAGGTCCTTCATCTTAAAACTCTGACTTACGAATTCTTTGACTTCCTGAATATGGTTGCAAGAGTTGCCCGTGATAATTATGTCATCTACATAGATCAATACCAATGTGGTGGTATGCTCATCTTTGAAGACAAATAGTGAGTGATCAAGGGTGAACCTGCGAAAACCAAGATCTAGAATTTTGAGAGAAAAACTATCAAACCAGGACTATGATGCTTGCTTTAGGCCATAAAGAGCTCTCTTTAATTTGCATACATATGCCCTAGGATCTCCTTCTGCATATCCAGATGGTTGCTCAATATATACTTCTTCTTTAAGGTTCCATGAAGAAAAGCATTCTTCACATCCATCCGACTTAACGTCCACTTGTGATGAATGGTCAGAGATAATATGATGTGAATTGTTCCTATTTTAACCACAAGGCTGAATGTCTCATCATAATCTTGCCCATATTCTTGAGTGAAACCTCGTGCCCATATTCATGTAGTGCTTCCATTTCGTCATTCATGGCCTTTGTCCACTTGTGTGACTTGCCTGCCTGATAGAAGGTAGTAGGTTCATCTTTTTAACCTGCGACAGAAATAATTGAAAATCCAAAGTGAAATTATCATAACTAACCCATCTCTGAATTGGATGCTGAATTCTTTTTTATCTCCTGACGGACAATTGATTCTCAGATTCAACTGTAATGGTGGGAATAACTTCTGTTGCTTTTCTCACATAAACTGGTCTTGAAAACTTCTTAATCTTCTTAGACGGCAAAATGTCAACTTTAGTCTGAGTTATACAAGATGTTTTGTTTGGCACAACGGCAGACATGGGAGCAGCACTACAACCTGACAAGCACTCTCCATTTGAGTTAGTGAACAAACCGGCATTCAACCATGGAGGATAAACTTCAAAGTTGTGAGGCGTATTCTAGGAAAAATGTGTGCTCATTTTTGAAATCCTGCTCATCAAATACAACATTTTTGGAGATCTTAACACGCTTGGACACAGGTTCATAGCACTGATAGCCTTTGTGATCATCCGCATATCCTACAAATCTGCACTTAGAGGCTTTATCCTGAAACTTGTTTCTCAAGGATTTGTCAATATGCACATAACAAACACAGCCAAAAACTCGCAAAACATCATAATCTAAGTGTTGTCCAAAAAGAGTGTAATAAGGAGATTTGTTCGCTAAAATAACCATCCACAAACGATTTATAACATAGACCGTAGAATGAAAAGCCTCTGTCAATAATTCAATGGGAATATGGTTGTCATGCAACATGCTCATCGCACTCTCAACAATGTGACGATGTTTTCGTTCAACCACATCAATTTGTTGTGGTGTGTACAAGCATGAAACTTTGTGACGTATCCCATTATTATGAAGAAAGTCAATAAAATCATTTGAAGAGTACTCACCTCCCCCATCACATTGAAAATTCATAATATTGGATGAAAAATGAGTTTTGACAAAGGCACGAAAGGTTTTAAATAATTGAAATACTTCAAATTTGTGTTTCATAAAATATATCTAGGTGTAACGAGCCGTCAATGAAAACAACATAATATCGACTTTCCGAAAATGAACAAATAGGTGCAGAGCCCCATACATCAGAATAGATAATCTCAAAGGGTCTTGAAGCTCTTTTATTAATTGAATTAAAAGAAAGAAAATGACTCTTGCACAATTGACAACTTGCACATTTCTTATTGTCAAAAGTAGGACTCAAACCTGATGAGGAGATAAGATTATCTCTTACAAGTCTTTCAATAAAAGGACTACAGTGACCAAGTCGACCATGCCAAAGAGTTGACTTATTACATTTAGTCAAACTAAGAAGACATTTAGATGAAGAAGGTTCATCGAACTCGAATGAAGGCTTCAAGACGACAGGAACATGAACAAAAGGATCTTGAAAATATACATATTTCCTCATCGCTTCCCTCGACAGAAGAATGTGTATCATCAACAAGTTTAGATACAGAAACAATATTCATTTTGATGTTAGGAGCAAGTAAAACATGAGACAACCTTATGGATGAATTTAAGAGGGGTAGTATAGCACTTCTAATGTGAGAAATGGAATGATGAATTCCATCTCCAGTGACAATACTGCCTTTATCAAAATAAGGAGATAAGTTCAAGAGTTTACCTGCATCTTCTGTATACCACACTCCTATCATTTTGTGTTATTGTTATCTTTGAGACTTGCCAATAAGAGTTGTTGCACATCTCCACTAGATTTACCTCCCTCAGTCTCTCTTTTTGACTGAATATTAGGGTTATTTCCTTTGTTCTGAGGATTGAACCAACAATCGGCTTTAATATGCCCCTTCCTATTGCATAAGAAGCATGTGGGAACATTTCTTGGATTTCCTGCATTAGAAATAGGAGACATGTTTGGGGGTAGGAAGCAGCCCACGCCCCCCTTGTCCATATCGTCCACGGCCTCTACCTCCTTGATAATTGTTTCCTCCACCACGACCTTGTCCATAAGCCAATCTGGTAACCAGAACATTTTGTGAATCAGACCGTCCATTGTCATCTTCAGAAAGGCTCTTCAAACTAATCTCATAGTGTAAAAGTTTGGCCCATAAATCTTCAAAAGAGGGTAAAATGGGTAAACATGTTAGGGACATGGCAAGAACATGATAGTCTGCCCCAATCCACTTAGAACTTGCTGCACTTTATCTCTGTCTGAGACCTCACATACAAGAGCGAACTGATCTGAAACGCTCTTCACTTTGTTCATATATTCCATGACTGACATGGTACTCTTCTTTAATGACTGAAATTCCCACTTGAGATACAAAACTCGTGCTTCCGACATTTGAGAATAAATCTGAGCCAACATATTCCGTAGTTCGGCAGCTGAACAATCATCTGAGATTGCAATTAATACCTCCTGAGATAGGGTGAAAGTGATGTATGTGATTAATGCTTGGTCTCTTTCCATCTATGTCGTGAAATCAGGATCTTGAACAACCCTAGATGAGACAACCCCTTTATCGTCATGTGCTTCCTGCGCGATAAATTGAGGTGGGCCTAGAGTTGATCCATCCAAATTCCCAAAGAGATCTTGGCTTCGTATGAAAGGAATTATTTGTCTTTTCCAAGTCAAAAAATTTGAATGATTGAGTTTTTCAGACACAAGTTGACTTAGAAAACTAAAGGAAATACCTGAATGAGTGGAAGACGTATCCATGCCTTTAATTATGGATTTCAAGAGAAAGAGAGCGTTCAGCTGTCAATAAAACAGAAGACAGCAAAGAAGTAATGAAGATTCAATCGTGCTGAAGAGGGAGGGATCGATCCCTTTTTTTTAAATATTAGTTATGGTTATGCACCAGAATCGCAGCACAGACTTTGAGATATTAGTTCTGGTTGTGTACCAGAACTGCAGCACATATTTTTATAATAGTCCAAAATGTCAAAGTAATATATGACATGATTCCCAAGAAGGTAACGTCAAACAGAAAAGCAACCCATCAACAAGAAGATGCAGAAAAAAAAAAGATTATTTTGAGAGAAATTGAGAGATGATATAACAATCTAGAGAAAAGAAGCAAAAAGAGGAAGAGAAGAGCAATATGGGGCAAGTTAGATCGCCCAATATTTAAAAGGAGAAAAGTTGGTGAATGAGAGGATAATAGCAGGATAGAGATTTGTGGAAGGAGAAGAAATATCGGTAGAAGAGGAGAAGAACAGGAGATGAGAATAGAAGAATATCAGTAGGAAGAGATGAATAGGAAAAGACAAACTCACCTTTACTCAGCACTGAAGATAGCAAGGGCCATGGATCGCTTGCTCTGATACCATGATAGTTTTAGGGTTCCAGACACACGTCAATATGTTCCAGCAAGAAGGTAGAAGAAAGGAGACTAAGGGGCTGCACAAAGATCACATCTAATCTATAGAATCGTGACCTAGAAGCTTAAATTTGTATTCAACACTTTATAAAATATCATGATGGACAATAATGTCCTTGAATAAGGATACAAATTACGATACAAAGGTGCAACTGGATATGGACTGGATGTGGGTCCAGATCCATATCACGTCTTAACATAAACATTTAAATTCAAAACAATTAAAATCAATAAGAACAATGTTCTTTTAGGATAAAAGAATTTTGAAATCATTTGAAATGGAATTTTCATTTGATTTTTAATGTCAAATCTGATTTTTCGGATAACACGGTTTCAAATCAACTTAAAGACGGTAAAGTAAAATTAGAATGACACTTAAAACAATAATTAAGTTCATAAAAGATATATCTAACCACTTTTGAAGCAAT
The DNA here is from genome assembly GCF_984573655.1 of Nuphar pumila. Taxonomy (NCBI): domain Eukaryota; kingdom Viridiplantae; phylum Streptophyta; class Magnoliopsida; order Nymphaeales; family Nymphaeaceae; genus Nuphar; species Nuphar pumila. The sequence continues at coordinate 45,555 of NC_143264.1, read as the reverse complement.
TTAGGAAATCTGATGGCTTTTTAAAACAATTTTGGAAAAATAATTTAACTTAAAAGAGATTGTTAAACCACATTTAATAACAATAAAACTTTGTGATTTATGAAAAACGGTAATTTGGAAAAAGATATGAAAGTTGAAAATCAGTTATTGAATTTACCAGACTAATTACTAAAATCTACTTAAGCAAAAAACTAACTCTTAGAATCTGTCTAATTATGGAAAGCTATGACTAATCACTCATAGGAGAATAAATCTAATATTAGAAAGTCATAGTTACCTAGCTACAAAACTAATTTTAAGAAAACCTAACTTTAACTATGAAAATAAAGCTAATCTTAATTATCAAAACCATAATTAATTATTTATAAAATTAAATTAAGAAAATCCAATTACTAAAATCATAACTAATCACTTAAAAAACCTTTTCATTACTAACACTATAATTAATCACTTACCTAGTTACATGAACTGCTCATGTCATCCTCTCACCTCCATTCCTTGGCCCCATTCTCCCTTTCTTTCTTTCTCCTTTTCCATACACCCTAGGCGTATTTACAGAGAGGCTAAAGCAGCAAAGGGGGTGAGCCATGGGGTAAAATTAGCATTTTTCCCCAACTTCTATCTTATTTACAAGTAATACCATTTAAGTAAATGTCCTCATTTATTTTTATTTTCTTTTTATTCTCCACTTAAGATCTAACATGTAAATAAGTGAATACCCCCTTATTTGAATCCATTAAAAATAGTTAAAAATTCAACTTCCTAAAGAATAAAACGTCAACTTCAGGTTTCAGTAAAAATTCAAAATTTTACATATGGGTCCAAAATTGTCTCTTAAAATCTTAAGTATTTCTTTGCTCTTATATTTATAAAAAAAAATTATCTTTGCATATTGTGAATTTGTGATAAAAAACCTAGAAAAAAGCTTTCATAATTTAATTATTAAAAATATTTTCCGGTTATGGGCACCTTTCACAGTACTTGGACAAATAAGGACCTAGGTTTGACTTTTATATAAATCATTATATTTGAAGTAATATTAAGGCCTATAAATAAGGAAATAGGGTGGTATGTTACACGAGGACACAACCATATACACACATAAACACATATAGATGCATGCATATTTATATCTTACCTAAAGCAATAATATCTTACCTAAAGCAATGATACAAGAATATCATCTCAAGTGCAAACTCTTGAGCAATAATTCTACATCATTATAATTAAAACATCAAATATTGAAATGTAATAAGATTGAGAACAAATTTTAAAAGAAGAGATGCACATGAATAGAAAATAAACACTCAAGACCATAAAAGGAAATAGATATAGTTAATGGCACAATATTGATTGTCTGACAGTGACTTGACTATGTCCATGATGTGTCATGGTGTGTCTGTGTTGTGTCATGTCATCACACAGGATACACATGCAAAGTGAAGTGTCTATATATTTAATTATGACTTATGATAACTTAAAACATAAAATGTCTTCATTGACTTCATCAAGTTCTTCCATGTGTTGCTTCCTTAAAGAATGCTCTATTATAAAAAGGGTCTTTGGAACCTTCTATATCATCAATATTTGAGAACCTGTAAATAAAGTTAATAAAACATCTCAACTATACACATATATATCATAAAACATAAAAGATTTCAAAAATAAACTGTATCAGTTATATATTATAGAAAGAGGATGGTCAAACACACCAAAAATACAATATATAGAAAATATTTAATAAGACAATTTAATCTTTTTCAAAATCATTTTAAAAAATAATTTTGAAAATTCATTAATTTTTTAAACACAATAGTCATTGAGAGACTCACTTCAATAGATAATTTTAAGAAATCACAGTTCTTAATTCATAAGAGAACATAATTGCATATTATCAAAAAGAGAAATGCATGCATAAAATATCTCAAAGATAATAAGCTTATAAATCATTAATTATTTTAAAATTTTATGAAAACATGCATTATTCAAAGTCAATACCACAGTTGTCAGCGATTCAAAAAGCAGAAGAGGGAAGCGAGGCACTTCCAAAATTTAATTATGACTTATGACAATTTAGTATGATGTGAACTTAATATTGTGAGGCCCTTATGCATTTATTTATTTTTATGTATTTTTGTTCATTATGAATGAAATCATTTATTCATACAACTTGTATCAAGTTTTGCAAAGAGAAGCGAACCAGAAATGACCTAAGAAGCAAGGGGGAAGCAAAAAAACTTTCAAGACACGACACCTTACAGAAAATATGAAGAGATTTAAAATCCCACAAATATCAAGAAATGATAGTTTGCAAATATCAATATATATGCAAAACATGCACGGCAATCAATCCTTAATCATGTAATTAAAGCATATTTAATGCAAAATGCATAAAAATATTTCAATAACCATTTCCCAAGGATAAATGAGTAGTAAAAATTTTAAAATTTTATGGAGGGATTTACAAATCCCACGTAACACAATGAATGATATTTACAAATCTCAACAATAGTTCAACCACCACAAGCAATCCCCTCACTAGACCTCCAATCCTCAAAAATCAAGTACATCAGCTACTAGAACAAGAGTATAATCACAATGTCACTTATGAGCTAAACAAACACACAAAAAGTGAGAATAATCAATGGGTGCACATAATTCACCACATTGAAAACATCTTTTGTCTACATATAATGACACTCAAAATAAGTGTATAAGCTACTAGAACAAGAGTATAATCACAATGCCACTTATGGGCTAAACAAACACACAAAAAGTGGAATAATCAATGGGTGCATATAACTCATCACATTGAAAACAAAATCTCTTGTCTACGTATAATAACACGCAAAATGAGTGTATCAGCTACAAGAACAAGAGTAATAATCATGTCACTTATGGGCTAAACAAAACACGCAAAAGTGTGAATAAACATCTATTGTCTATATATAATGACACTTAAATAAGAGGCATAATGGGAAAGAACATACGAGGTAAGGAGAGCTTGTAATGAAAACAAACTAATGTCACCAAGAAAAACAAGGATATCAATTTTAATAATCTTTCAAAACACCGTAGTTTCAAAAATAGAAAGTCAGATAATCATAATTATAAGCATTCATAATAACAATGAGCAAATAAACAAATGAGTGATAAAATACACTCATAGAACCAGAGATCAAACAATCATCAGTTAGAGCCAAACTACAAACTACAAACTGACAATCTAAACTGACACAAACTGAGGTGCACATAACTTTGTAAAAGTGTCTTCAAAAACGACACTACGATCAAGACACAAAGTTCTTGATGAAAAACGTGTGAACAAATGCACAATAAAAACTCTTAGAACACTTGTGCACAAAGGCACAACCTACAATATCTCACAAATGCACTAAGGCATAAAAAGAATGGAAAAACTTTATTAGATAATACTTGGGCTTTGTCTCACAAAGCCATAAAAATATACAAGGGGAGAGCCCCTTTAAATAGAGAAGTGGAGACCTTGGAGAGGCTCCACTTCTAGTCGTTGGAGACCCTCCAATGGTCACAAATGTGACCGTTGGAGGGTCCCAACGACTAGAAGGTGGCCCCCCCAAGATACACGATATCCTAAAATTAAGAAGAAAATAAGATAAAAATAAAATAAGAAAAAGAAAAATAATTACAAACGTATTCAATAATATGAATATGCGCAAAACGATTAAAATACCCCTACGACTATTACAAGAAATAAATATATATATTTTATATATATATATATACGTAGGTAGATACATGTACATATATATGAAATATATATTATGTAAATCTATGTATACAGGTTATGAGTTTGAAAAAAACCATGTTCATGTATTTTACATGATTCAATCTTTTTGTATTTAGATTCAAAAGAATGAATACATGATTTCACATCCATGTACTTCTTATGTCATATTGATTACACGGACACTTGTTCACCTTGCACGGTTCGGAAAGATTTTTCCTTGTATTAGTTAATATATATATATAGAGAGAGAGAGAGAAATGCATTGACAACCATACGATTGATATTGCTCATTTATTTTCTGTTATATATATATATATATGCATGATGTGGGGTTGTGTTTGGAAACGGGTAGGGGTCTGTCTGATCCTAGCCCACTCACCATGTCTGATTATATTCACTGGTTGTCAGTCCCGACTGTTCCCGCAGGGGCAGGGTCTGTTTGACCCTGATTTGAATTCCATAGGGTGTTGCACGGTGCACTGTACCCTGCTGGGAGCTAGCGACTGGGTGCAGCGCTGCTATATATCAGCCTCCTTCCTCCTCGGTACCAAGGCGGCCAGCAAGGTGCACAATTCCACTGGTATGCAAATTTCATGGCTACAGCGGCCGCAAGGTCGTCACTGACTTGTCGCAGCCCAACATGCTGGTTGTGCACTACAGTGGCTAAAAGCCATTTTGCACAGCAGAATATTTTGCACTCTGTTGTGCACCGTCAGATGGGTCACATTGACTCCACCCGCGGTTTGGTGTAGTCTTAGCAGATGCAGCAGCAAGGCTTCCAGAAATCTGCCTATGCCCAGTTGGCGCTGCAGCGGATTTGCAGCAGGTCAATGACTCATCGCGACCCGACTATAGTCTCAAGAGGATATATATATATATATATATATATATATATATATATATATATATATATATATATATATATATATATATATATTAAAACCTTTTTAGAGACAAAGGGTTGGCATGATTTTTAAATGTTAAATGCTCGAATTCGCAAAACCTCAAATTTTATACATACCCTCGTTTTATTCGACAATCTAAAGAAATATAGAAATTGAATGGTTTTGACTATCATCGTGTACAATGTACATACTTTTCCCTAAAATGAATGTTTCTCTCATTTTTGAGTTTGTAAAATAAATAAAAATGGCAATTTCACATGTTACTTCCCCTTTAAATGATATATGTATTACATTGGAAGTTCACTACTATGCACATACTCATAGTAGGTCTGAAAGTCACTAAGGTAGATCTACATTGGTTATGGCACACCTCACTGCAGTGCACGTGTTTAAACAACATAATGATTTTATTGTCTACTTAGGGAAAGAAGGTTACGTATTGATGAATATGGTAAATGATTGAGATAACAATGATGTAGTCATATTGACTATGGTTTTGTATGTGGTTGATATATGAATGTTATGACCCATGTGCAATGCATGAACCGCCTGTTGTTAAATGCATGTGTTGGTTATAATTGCTCAATTAAGAAAAACTACAGTAACATGGTGATACATTTGCATGCAAAACCCTTGGGGTGCCATGTGGGCACTTACAATACTAATTGATTTGCGTATAAATTAAATTGTGGCTGCATGCAAATGTTATTACCATGACCAGTGCCCGTTTATATATGCTTGTTTTGCAAAAAAATAGCTAAATAAAAGACATTTGACATGCCATGACTAAGTGAAAGCTTAAAAATTGAGCTTGCGGTTTCGCAGAATTCTTATGGTGCTATACATGCCCTTATGAAATGTTGAACTTGTGATATGCCATGTGGGGGCATAAATGGGTGGGGTACTATACGTACACCCTAGCTCAAAAATAAAAGCTAAGATGATGTGTATACAAGTAATTGGCTTGAGTTTGAATCGTAATTCTGAAAAACTGTATTGGTGCCTATTGCACACTAAGTTGAGAAATGTGCATACACTGAGATCACCCCGAGTGTGGGTCGGGATTTTGGAAATTTCCTATGACTTGCACACAAAAACAAACAAGAAAAAAAAATATGCACACATAATATAAGTGTGGATTTTGGGTATACTTGAAAGATGGTATATGTTACAGGTTTCTTGGGATACTGGGTATACCTGAAAACAGTATATGTTATTGGTTTCCCAGAGCTCTGGGTACACCTGAAAAACGGTGTATGTTACCGGACCCATGGTCTACCTTAGAGAGGGTAGATGGTATAAACTCCGTGGGACAATTTTGTTTTGTGAGAGCGAGGTGTCTCACCCAGTCCCCAGTCCTCAGAGTTAGGTGGCCAGGACTACCAATACGCCCTAGGTGGTAGATTCAAGTCTTCTGCAGAAATTACATTGTGCATCCTAATTCTAGTTCTAGCCATTGGGGAGTACTCTCTCGGTCGTGAACCGTCTCCTTTGGATATCCGTACGGCTAGTCATATGGGGTATTAATTTGAAAAGCATAATAGACTCCTGTATGGTCTCGGCCCGCTACGATGTCGAATGTCTGTGTGTACCCACTGGGTAATTAACAAGAGAAATATAAAGTCAGTACACTTTTGAAAGTCTTCAAGTATACACACAATGCTTGATGTTGCATTTGTTATAGTATGATTATGATTCACTCGTGTGATGCATAGCTTAGCAATGTTTTCCTTTACATTCAAAATGTGATAACCTAAATGTGATTCATTCATATGATGTGTCATTCATTGATATTTTCCTTTATGAAATAAATCATGAAATGTTTGTATTGAGTGAACTATACATTCAGAATTTGTTTGAATGGTTGGCATTGCTTATATCAATGTGTTGCACATATATACTTGTACTGAGTACATACATATTGATATTATGTTTCTTACTCAGACGGGGTGTAGTCTGACCCCATCTGAATTATTATTTTTCAGAAAACAAATAAAGATATTGGGGCAATTACAGCGGTCAGTGCCATGAGACCATATCTTCTGTGAATGTTCTGAGGAACTCTGACTTTAGATTCATTAATTGTATTATTTATGACTTGTAAAATTTCAAGGCAAAGCTTAAATTCGCCTAATGATTTTGAATTTGTGTTCTCACTTATAACCCACTCAAATTATTTGACCGAGGGATTAATAAAATATTCCCGTTGTAGTTTTAAAAAAAAAATTATTCCAAAATTTTTGAGTTAAATATTTGGGGTGTTACAATATATGTGAATATATCTTCCTATATATATATAAAATATATATAGAATTACAATGATTTTGTATTATTTAACACCCCCTCTCAAACTTAGGGCATGATGACCGAAAGTTTGCCAAGGAAGTTGAACCGCAGAGAACACAGTGTTTTGGTGAAGAAATTTGCCAACTGATATTTTGAAGTTACATACAGAAGATCTATGACTCCTTTCAGATATGCTTCTCGAACATAGTGACAGTTTATCTCAATGTGTTTAGTCCGCTCATGAAATGTATGATTTTTGGCAATATAAATTGCAGTCTTGTTATCACAGCATAGCTTGGTGGGCCCTTCTACATTGATCCACATGTCTTCTAATAGCTGATGAATCCATACAATTTTCATGGTAGTAGTTCACATGGCTCGATATTCAGCTTCGGTAAAAGATAAAGACACTTTTTGTTGCTTCTTACATCTCCATGAGATCAGCGAGTCTCCTAAAAACACATAAAAACCAGTGGTGAAGTGACGGTTATTTGGGTCACCTCCCCAGTCAGAATCAGTATAAGCAATTAATTTTAATTCAGATGAAGAGGATAAGAATACTCCCTTATTTAATGTACCCTTTATGTATCTGATGATCCGCAAAATGATACTCATGTGAACAGATGTTTGTGCATGTTGAAACTGGCTTGCAGCATGAACTGCATGAGAAATATTTGGTCTAGTAATACTTAGATACATCAACGATCCCACAAGTTGTCTGTAGGGAGTGGGATCTGTGAGGGGAATGCCATCATCAATTTTCATTTTGGCTCCAACTGTAGCAGGAGTTTCACAAACTTTATCATATGTAATACATGACCTGTCAAGAATCATAAAAGCAAGCTTAGTTTGAGATAAAAAATACCCTCAATGAGAGTATGTCACTTCAATACCCAAAAAAATAGGTTAGAAATCCCAAGTCAGACATCTCAAATTTATCCTTTAAAATTGATTCTATGCTTTTAACTCCTTTAGTATCACTTTCAGTTATTAGCATATCATCCACATATAAAAGAGTATTATTATCCTTGCGTTGGTTTTTCTAACAAACAAAGTAGTGTCAGTGAAACGGGATGAGAATCCATTTTCTAACATTACAGAATTAAATCTATCATACCAAGCTTTGGGAGCTTGTTTTAGACCATAAAATATTTTTCGAAGACGAAGCACCTTTCTCTTGAGAGTTCATTCCTGGCGGAGCATCCATATATACTTTTTCATTTAGATCACCATTTAAAAAGGCATTTTTAACATCCATTTGATAGATGTTTCATTTGTTAATTAAAGTAACAATGATAAAGCATCTGAGAGTGACCATTCGAGCCACAGGGCAAATATTTCTTCATAGTCAATCCTGTATTCTTGACTATATCCCTTAGCAACTAGTCGAGCTTTATATCTCTCAAGAGATCTGTCGCACTTAGTTTTTACCTTAAATACCCATCGACACCTTATTGTTTTCTTACCTTTGAGAAGATCTTGGAATTCCCAAGTTTTCACCTTATTGAGGGCTCTAAGTTCACAATCCATCGCTTTTAACCATTCATCACCCTTTTTAGCTTTTTCGAAGTTTCTAGATTCTACGTAGGAGTGAATGGCACTGAGACAAAGCTCTATGTTTAGGTGTAAAAGATCGTATGAGATGAACCTAGAAGGTACCTTTCTATTTCTCTCAGTTCTTCATAGGTATTCTTCATTTGTTGAAGTGGAGCTACTAGGTTCCCTGTATTTTTCAATTGCACTTCTAAAATTGCTTTTATCTCTGAGTATATGTTATAGGATCTCTCGATGCTCCTTCATCACTGTGTTAGTAGGTAGATGGATGGAAGGAAATATTTTTCTCATCTTCATTATCACTAGCCTCATTATGAGTGAGTCCATCATCACTATCATCATTTTTAGCTAACAACTCAAATAAAAAAGAATAATCCATATTTTCTTTATAAGGTTCACTTCCTTTAAAACCATTAACATTTTCCAAAAAACTCACATTTCTAGAAACATATAACTTGTCATTCATAACATCATAACCCTTGGGTTTCGGAGTATCCAAGGAAAGCACATGTAATGGCTTTTGGTGAGAGTTTGTCGTTCTTGTCAGTAAGAACAAAGCATTTGCAACCGAAAATTCTCAACCGACTATAGTCAGGTTCTTTGGTATACAACATTTCGAAAGGCGAGATTTTGTTCAAATTTTTATATGGTAGCTGATTTATAAGGTAGACAAATGTTAAAGCAGCTTCGGCTCAAAAACCTTTCGGGATGTTTTGAGAAATAAGAAGGGTTCGAGTTGAGAAGGGTTTGAGTTGTCTCTATGATATGTCTATGCTTTCTTTCGGCTAATCCATTTTATTGAGGAGTTTTCAGACAAGATCTTTGGTGAAGAATACCATGACTTTCAAGATAATTTTTTAATTCACTTAAAAGATATTCTCCCCCATAGTCAGTTCTAAAGATTTTTAAGTTCCAATTAAATTGATTTTTAATCATCATATGATAGGTTTTGAAAGTCGAAAAAACTTTATATTTGTGCTTAAGAAAAAATATCCAACAATATCTTGTGTAATCGTCAACAAAGATTACATAATACGCAAAACCCCCTTTTGATAAAACTGGTGTCGGTACCCATACATCCGAATTGACAATTTCAAAAGGTCTTGTTGTAAACATAGATCTTTGACAAAAAGGTAATTTTTCCATTTTCCCAAGAATACAATTGTTACAAGTGAAATCACTTTTACATAGGTGTTTAACAAAAGGTAAATAGGAAATTTTTACAACATTTGGATGCCCAAGTCTCTTGTGTGATACATTAATATCTTTTTGTTGGACAACATTATAAAAAGGGTTCTTTGGAATTTGAAGCAACGTTTAAAAACTCGCCGAGTCAACTCGTTGACTCGGCTGACTCGTCTCGGCTCGGCCCTCCAACGAGTCAACCCGGTAAGGCATACTCGGGTTGCCAAGACTCGGGCATGACTCGGCTTGACTCAGCCGAGTCACGAGTCACGTAGAACTTGGGCGAGTTCTGTCGTTTTCGGATTTATAAAACTCGCTGGAGGGATCGCTTGGACTCGCGCGACTCGGGACGAGTCATGGGTCATATAGAATCGGACAACTCGGATGGTTTGTGTTAATGGCATTTTTGCAATATTGTTTCTTTTACCCTTTAAGTTGTTAACGAAAAGTCGAAAACCCTTAAGGTTTTCATTGTTCATTGTGTTCAACCCTCTACTGAAGAGAGGAAAAGCCGAGAAGGTGCGGCTGCAGCTCCAGCCATCCAACGAGAACTCCGGCGAGAAAAGCGACGCCGGAAAGGAGTTTCCGGCGTGAACAGTGACGCCGACGTGAACAGTGACGCCGACGTGAACAGTGACGCCGGCGTGAACAGTGTTTATTTTTTTGCGTTTTGTATTTGCATCGCGAACAATAACTCTGGCGTGAACAGTGACGCCGACGAAGGCACATCGACGGTGAATACTGAATAGTAAGGCATTGTCGCAGCTCCGACGTGTCTTCTCCAGCAAAAATAGTGCATCGGCAAGATTTTTCGACACCACCAGGTATGTTTTTTCAATTTTTCCCCTTTTGTGTTTCTTTCTGCCGCTGCGATAATTTTCGGCAAGATTTTCCAGCGAGTTTTGTAAATGATTCAAGGATTCAAGATGGTCCTTCGACTGCTGCGACCAGTGTTGTGAGAAGTGTACGCCTCAGTACTTGAAGCGCACGCCTCACAGGCGAGGCGCACCCTCGGTACCTGAAGCGTTCTGGAATTGCTTTGAATACATAATTATCTAAAATAATTTCAAATATATCACTGTTTGGATTGCCCTCACTATGATTTCAGCTAAATGTTTGATGCAAGTTTCAATAGCATTAATAGCTCCCGATTAATTGTGTGGTGGTAAACCACTAAAAATCTTGCATTAGTATAACTAACTTAAATTTACATATACTTGTATATAAGTAAGAGATGTGCCCAAAAGTGCATTGCTGAAAAACTATAGTTTCATGATAGTTCTATTGCATGTATGCATTTGATATGTCCAAGAAAAAAATATTTATATGCATCACTAAGATTTTTTTTTTGTTTAGGTCGTTTTTCTCTTCAGAGACCAAGGAACACAAAAACAATTAATGAAGAATATTAGAGACCAAGGGGCATGATTTCTGAAAAGTCCAAATCTGTCGGTTTTGGGTAACGGGTACAGGTTTTTAGGATTCTGATTTGGTTTAGATTTTGGATTCTCCTCGTATAATTTATTTTTTTGGCAACGAAGTATGCACTAATGGTTTTTTTTTGTTGATAACTTGATCCTGCTAGTGTTAATAGTAAAAAAAATGATAAGTTGCTTATGCTGATTAGCATATACAATGTTCAGTTTGTGTGCATTATGTAGTGTACCATGTATAGTTTTAGTTTTATACTTGTATGACACTATGTTTTTAACTTTCCTTGGTGGGTTTGTGCTTAATCTACTAACCGTACGTATGTTTTTAACTTTTCAAATTTAACAGTTTTAGATTTATCAAATTATCAAAGAAATGTCAGAAGAAGGATCTTCAAGGACTCCAACAACATTCACTAAAGGAAAGGACCATGTGTGGGATTTTGGTTTACCACTTGATAAGAAAAAGAAGAGGGTACAATGTACTTGGCGTACAAAACAAATGAGTGGTGGCATTAATAGACTTAAGTATCATCTTGCTGGTATTAAAGGAGAGGTGGAACCATGTGACAAAGTCGAAGAATCTGTAAGAAAAAAAAATCGTAAAAATTTGGAGTCATTTAAGGAACACAAATTATATAAGAGAAATATTGTAAATGAGATTGGTTCCTTTGTTGAAGTAAATGATAATGATATGTACTTGTCAGATGAAAGTGATGAGTCTTCTGAGAAAAGATATATAAAGGGAAAAAAATTGATGAATAATGCCCAAAAGCATAAAAATTGATGAAATGTCAAAAGAAGGATCTTCAAGGACTCCAACAACATTCACTAAAGGAAAGGACCCTGTGTGGGATTTTGGTTTAACACTTGATAAGAAAAAAAAGAGGGTACAATGTACTTGGAGTACAAAACAAATGAGTGGTGGCATTAATAGACTTAAGTATCATCTTGTTGGTATTAAAGGAGAGGTGGAACCATGTGACAAAGTCGAAGAATCTGTAAGAAAAAAAATTCGTAAGAATTTGGAGTCATTTAAGGAACACAAATTATATAAGAGAAATATTGTAAATGAGATTGGTTCCTTTGTTGAAGTAAATGATAATGATATGTACTTGTCAGATGAAAGTGATGAGTCTTCTGAGAAAAGATATATAAAGGGAAAAAAAATTATGAATGATGCCCAAAAGCATAATCTTGATGTTTTTGTTCAAGTGAAGGCAGGGTCTTCATCAATGAAACAACTTGGAATAAAAGCAGCTTTGGATAAAAAAGCTAGAGATAGGTTATGGTCAGCTATTGCGAGATTTTTTTATCATTCAGCCATTCCTTTCAACGCAGCCAATTCTCCTTACTTTACGAAGATGATGGAAGTTTGTTCCTCAGTAGGAATGGGATTGAAGCCGCCTTCTTCATCTGAGATTTTTGGAAGATTGTTACAAGAAGAAATTAAAAAATTTGATGATTATTTCAAAGAATATAAGGAGTCTTGGGCTGAAATGGGTTAATCTATTATGGCTGATGGTTGGAAAGATGCAACACAAAGGACATTGATAAATTTTTTGGTTCATTGTCCAAGGGGTATTTACTTCTTGAAATCAGTTGATGCAACAAGTATCGTGAAGAATCGAGAAACTTTATTAAAATTATTTGATGAAGTGGTGGAAACAGTAGGTGCAGAGAATGTTGTTCAGGTATATTATTCTGTTCTTTTGTAATTTTCTATTAAACATTGATATTTATAATTTGTCTAGTATGTTAATAATGTTTTGAAATTAAAAAATGGCAGATAATCACAGATAATGCAGTCAACTATCAAGCAGCTGGAAAGATGTTGGAGGATAGGAGGAAAACCATATTTTGGACTCCTTGTGCAGCTCATTGCATAGATCTCATGCTTGAAGATTTGTCTAAGATAAAAAGCATAGTTGGATGTGTGGAAAAAGAAAAAAGGATCACGAAGTTCATCTACAATCATATTTTTGTTTTGAACCTAATGAGGACTCAATTTTCTAATAAGAAAGAAATTCTAAGACCGGTTACTACAAGATTTGCCACTAATTTTATTGTTGAGATTAAGAGGTTTTAAGTTTTAAGTTTATTTGATATTGTTGAGAATAGGTGGTTTTAAGTTAAGTCTTTTTATATTAGAGGCTATTTGAAAATATGTTTTCATGATGGGCTAAGATGTAATTATTCTTTTTAGCCTCTCTCTATTTAACATAGAGAGAAGCCCTAATAATGTAAGGAGTGTTTTCTCTGTGCAGCTCTCTCACTCTCTCTCTCTCTCTCTTCTATCTTTCCCTCTATCTCTCTCTCTCTCTACCTAGGGTTGGGTGTGTCTTTCAACATGGTATCAGAGCGGGTCTCCCTTATGGGATGACATTGCTGCTGAGGTTGCTCAAGGATGATGTTGGTAGTGAAGTGTGAAGCAGGAGTGGTGGCGCTGGATCGTGATCAGCCTGCAACCTGTGTATCGTGATCTGTTTGTGACCGTGACTATGTTGTGCTGAGGCTGCTGCTCGTGAACCAGTGATATGAAGCTGTGACTTGGTATCATTGGGTATGTAAACCAAGATTGCAGTCGCTGCTTGGAGTCGATTTGGTAAGTCTGTGTTCAGTTTTGGGTGGTTATAAACTTCTTGTTACGGTTGTGGGTTTCAAGCTGCATGTCGCAGCCCTTTTCTTAAATCAGATCTGATCAGCGCCACGTAAACCTTGTTGTGATTCCCTGTCGTGATTCTTGTGAGTTTATCTCTGCCGTGATGTCGTGATTTTCTGCATTGTATTGTTGTCGAGTTCTTTATTGTCGTGGTTTCTGTGATTATATGGTTGGGAGTATCGTGGTTCCTGCACTGTATTGTTGCCGAGTGTGTTGAAGTTCTATGTTTATGTGTGCTCATACTATAGTTGGTTGTGAATCTGAGTGTTGAGTTCGTCTCAGATTCTATTTTGTTGTTCGAGTTCAGAAGATGAATATTAGCTACCGTGATTCCCTGCTGTGTCGTGATTTGTTTGGCTGGAAAGTGTGTGTTGTGAAAACAGCATGTTAATTTATTACAGAAATATCTTTGGAACGTGTGTACTGTGAAAGCAGCATGTTAATTTTTTTTTTGGCAGCAGGCATGATTCCCTGCAGTGTGGGAAAATATTTTGTTTGTGGGAATTTTTTTGTCGAGGGATTCTGTGTTGAGTACTGCTACTGGTTGTCTTAGAGGCTGATGCGTGGTGATAACACACGCTATTCCCTATGTCGCTTGAAACTTGTCCAAATTTTATCTCTGGTATGAAAACTGTGTAGTCGCGGAAAACTGATGTGTGATAGTCTGAAAACCAAACAAATCTTTATCGTGTTGGATGTGTGATCTTGATTTGCAACCTATAGCCATTCGCAGTTGAGGTGGAAGGTGCTGATCAAGTTTCTTTAAAAAAAAATAAGTTTGGATCTGAATAGTCGCAGGTCGTGTTTCTCAGATTTCAGTGGTGAAGTCAAAACTTGATACAGTCGTGTTCGTAGTTGATTGTGGGTGTGCGCGTGTGGTTGCTTCTTCATTTTGTGAATCCAGCCAATTAGTTTATATTATGGCTCAAGTGGTTAAATCAGATGCAGATTCCTCCAATGATTGTGTAACTCTTAGCAGGGCTGAATATCACAAGTTCCTTGCTTTACGATCATCCACTTCGAAGTCTTCTGTTGCGGAGGTTGTGTGCTCAGCAGGTGATGGCCTATCTAGTCAAGGTGATAGGTGGATCATTGATTCTGGAGCCTCTGGTCACTTGTGCGAAAATTCGAGTAATTTTCTGAGTTTAAAACCTGTGACTGGTCAAAAAGGGGTACGTCTTGCTAATGGTAGTTCTTCCCCAATTGTAGGGCAAGGAAGCATGTCTATTAACCCTACTCTTCAATTGTCGCATGTTCTTCATGCTCCTTCGTTTCCACAAAATTTACTATCTGTCAGTCGAATGACAAAAGATTTGAATTGTAGAGTGATTTTTTATCGTATGGGGTGCACCTTTCAGGACTTGCTGACGGGAAGAAAGATTGGTGGGGGCTATGAGGAAGGTGGTCTGTATTAGCTACACCAACCAGAAGTTTCGGCCTATTCTGCTGGTACATCATCCTCAAGTCCTCTATTGTGGCATCATCGTTTGGGTCACCTTCCAGTGACAAAACTTCGTCATGTCATTCTTGATATACCTCCCTCAGTTTCTTTTCAGTGTGAAACATGTCAATTGGGAAAACATTGTTGAAGCTCTTTCCCTTCTAGTCAGAGTCTGTCAAGTCAAGGATTGTTTGATCTTCTTCATGTCGATGTGTGGGGTCCGAGTAGGATTCCGAATAGGTCTCAGTGTCGTTATTATCTAGCTATTGTTGATGACTTCTCAAGGTTATCGTGGGTGTTCCTGTTAAAAGATCGGTCTCAAGGTCCTGTCATTCTTAAATCTTTAATTGCCGAGATAAAAACTCAATTTGATGTATGTGTTAAAATTGTTCGCACTGATAATGCTCTTGAGTTCAAATCCAAAGACTTACTTCAATTTTATTCTGGTAATGGGATTCAACCTCAATTTACATGCCCCCATACCTCCCAGCAAAATGGGGTGGCTGAGAGGAAACATAGACAAATCCTTAATGTTGCTCGGTGCCTTATGATTCAATCCAATATGCTTGCTTCATACTTGGGCGATGCGGTTCTGACAGCTGGTTTTCTGATAAATCGCATGTCGTCAAGCTCTATAGAAGACCAGATCCCTATTCAAATTCTCCATCCAGAGGCTCCTCTCTTCCCTATCCCCCTAAAGTTTTTGGATGTGTGTGTTTTGTGCATAAGCTGGGTCCGGATCGAGATAAACTTGTTGCTCAGTCTATTAAATGTGTTTTCCTTGGGTATCCTAAGAACCAAAAAGGATATCGTTGCTACGACCCTATATCTCATAAAGAGTATGTTAGTGCGGACGTTACCTTCTTTGAGTTTATTCCTTATTTTTCAAGCTCTACTCCCAGACTACAGGAGAGCCTTGGTGATATCCTTCCTCTGCCGATTCCTCCGTTTCCGTTAGAGTCGCCTCCTACTCAGTCCTTGGTTCCAGTGTCAGGTGTGTCTCGCGTCCGAAACCCTCCCATAGTATACACGCACAGGGTGCCTCCTACCTCCATGCCGCCATCACCTCCTACTCCTCAGGTAAGTATTTCTGAGCAAATTGTTGCCCCTACATCTGATGTTGATCTTCCCATTGTTCTGCGCAAGGGAAAGAGACAGTGCACTCTTTACCCCATCACGCAATTTGTATCAGAAGCTAATCTTGGGGCATCTATGAAGAATTTTATTTCTGCTCTGTCTGTCTTGTCTGTTCCGCTTCATCACAGTCAAGCTCTAGTCGACTCCAACTGGATGCAGGCTATGCGTGATGAGATGGATGCCCTATGGTCTCGAGGCACCTGGAACTTGGTTGATCCTCCCGCAGATGCAGATATTGTAGGTTGCAAATGGGTATATAGCATTAAATATAACTCGGATGGGTCGATTGAACGGTACAAAGCCCGGTTGGTTGCAAAAGGCTACACTCAGACTTACGGGATTGACTTTTTTGAAACTTTCTCCCCAGTTGCTCGTCTTGACACTATTTGTCTCGTTCTTTCTGTTGATGTGCACCATGGATGGCCCTTATTTCAGTTGGATGTCAAGAATGCCTTTTTGTATTGGGATTTGCATGAAATTGTCTACATGCAACAACCCCCAGGCTTCGAGGTTCAGGGGGAGTGTCAGAAGGTGTGTAAGTTTAAGAAGGTCATTTATGGCATGAAGCAGAGTCCACGGGCATGGTTTCACAAATTATTTGAGGTAATGTCGAGCTTTGGATTTGTCAGGTCAGCTTCAGATCATTCCTTGTTTATCAAGAAAACCAGTACTGGAATTGTTGTTATGGTGGTATATGTCGATGACATCATATTAACAGGAAGCAGTGCCCAAGATATTTCTGCAACAAAAGATCATCTTCAGAAGCACTTTGTTACTAAAGATCTTGGTCACCTTCGATATTTTCTGGGTATCGAGGTTGCAAGAAAAAGAGAGGGCTTAGTGTTGTCTCAAAGAAAGTATGTGTTGGACCTATTAAAAGAGACTGGAATGCTAGGAGCTAAGCCAGCTAATATTCCAATGGATCCCAAAACTCACATGTTCGATGAGAAGTCTGACTATGTGGATAGTGTCAGCTTTAGATCCTTGGTGGGTAAGTTGCTATATGTGACTGTTACTAGACCTGACATTTCATTAGCCGTGAGTAAAATCAGTCAGTTCATGGACAAACCTACAAAAGTTCACTGGGATGCAGCTATGATGGTTCTTCGGTATTTAAAGTCATCTCCTGGTAAAGGTCTGTTGTTTAAACGAAATCCATCTTTGGATGTGGTTGCTTAAACTGACGCAGATTACGCAGGATCTGTCGAAGATAGGAAGTCAACATCTGGATTTTGTGTGTTTGTGGGAGGAAATCTTGTTACCTGGAGGAGTAAGAAACAAACCGTTGTAGCCAGGTCGAGTGCTGAATCTGAATATCGAGCAATGGCCTAGACTGCAGATGAGATTATGTGGGTAAAATCAGTCTTGATCAAGCTTCAGGAGAAAGTACCCATGCCTATGTTGATAATGTGTGACAATAGGGCTGCTACATATATTGCCAACAACCCAGTGTTTCATTAAAGGACTAAACATATTGAAGTTGACTGTCACTATGTTCGTGACCTGGTTCAAGCTGGGTTTATCTGCACCGATCATGTATCTTCCGAAGATCAAGTAGCGGATGTTTTTACCAAATCCCTGGCGAGACCAAATTTCTCAAAATGTTGTGACAAGCTGAGCATGATTGATATCTATGCTCCAGCTTGAGGGGGAGTGTTGAGATTAAGAGGTTTTAAGTTTTAAGTTTATTTGATATTGTTGAGAATATGTGGTTTTAAGTTAAGTCTTTTTATATTAGAGGCTATTTGAAAATATGTTTTCATGATGGGCTAAGATGTAATTATTCTTTTTAGCCTCTCTCTATTTAGCATAGAGAGAAGCCCTAATAATGTAAGGAGTGTTTTCTCTGTGCAGCCGTCTCTCCCTCTCACTCACTCTCTCTTCTATCTTTCCCTCTATCTATCTCTCTACCTAGGGTTGGGTGCGTCTTTCAACATTTATCATGCTTCAATCTTTGCTAGAACATCGAAGTGGTCTTAGAAAAATGATGGCATCAGATGAATGGAACAATTCAAAATATTCATCATTTGCTGAGGGGAAAGAGATGGAGGATATTATATTGAATAGTAATTTTTAGAGAGTCGTAGAATCAACTGTTAAAACTATAGAACCTCTGGTCAAAGTTTTGAGAATGGTCGATGGAGAAGAAAATCCTACAATGGGTTATCTTTATGAAGCTATGGATAGAGCCAAAGAGGCTATAAAAGAAATTCATGACAATGAGGAGAAAAAGTATAAACCTTATTGGAAAATAATTGACAATAGTTGGGAAAATCAACTTCATCACCCTGTTCATGCAGCAGCATACTATCTCAATCCCAAATACCACTATAGTCCACAATTTTCTAAGGTATGTATTTGTTTATATCTTTTTATTAATTATTTTAAAATTTGAATATGAACTTTTTTTTATCAATTATCAATTTAATGTATTTGACTATTTGCACTATTTCATGTAATTCACAAAACATCCTGAAGTAAGGCGTGGTTTAATTAAATGCATTGAGAAGTTGGAGCCAAATATTTCAGCTAGAGTAAGAGCATGCAAGCAACTTGAGTTATTTGAAAACGCAAGTTCAGATTTTGGTACTTCTATAGTTGTTATGACTAGAGATGAGCATAAGTCAGGTGATTTATCTTTAACATTATTGTTGTCTTGTGCAAAAGAATATTTATTTAATCAACTTTTCATTTTTTTGTGTTTTGGCTTTATACAGCAATGTGGTGGAAAATGCATGGAATATGTGCCCCCGATCTTCAAAAAATTGTTATTCGTATACTTAGTCAAACATGTTCTTCATTTGGATGTGAACGAAATTGGAGTACCTTTGATCAAATTCACACTAAGAGAAGAAATAGATTAGCTCAAAAGAAACTTAATGACTTAGTGTTTGTCCATTATAATTTATGTATGAGAGAAAAGCAATTAAAGAGAACACGTCTTGACCCAATTTCTTTGGACAATATATATTTGCAAACACCAATGGATGAATGGGTCATGCAAGAAGGAGTTTTAGATGGAGATGAGGTAAAACCGTAAAAGTTTGTTTGATATTTTAACTTGATTAAAAAAAATTTAATTTAGTCTTTTGTCTTTCTCTATTGCATGTTAACTCAAATGTGTCATATTTTATTGAATGAAGGATTTCTTAAGAGACTTGGAGATGGAAGTTGAAAACATTGAAGAAACTAATCTTATTGATGACGAAGGTGGTAATGGAATTGAAGATGAAGATGCAAGGGAAAATGCAACCACTAGTACTCCAATTCAGCCATTAATTTCTACTTCCAACTCAAGAATTTATTCAAATGAAGTTCCAAATAATAGCACTTCGCCTCTATTTGAGATTTGAGTCATTGACTCTTGACTTGAGAATTGAGATATCATATTTTGTAAAAGTGGATGAATTTTGGATGTTTGAAATTTGATTTTGTCATTGTGTTATGATCGTTAACTTTATACTTATGAACTTTATAATTTTGTTATATGGCCATGGGTCTAGTATGGTTATTGCTGAGATGCGAAAGTTGATTGTTGAGATGCATTGGCAGATTGCTCAAGTATGATTATCTTTACTTTAGTTTTTACTCTTACTCTTGTAAGTTTTTAACTTAACTTTACTTTAGGGTTTGTTTCTATTGAAATATTGAAATATTGAATTATTGTTTTGCCTGGTTGTTCGATTTCTTGCTATTAGATGAGTAATTATAAGTTAGATATAGTTTTACTTGATGTTATTTTACTTATTAATCAATTACACTAGTAATTAAGTCATTCTACAAACTTTTATATGTTTAAATGATAATTTATATATTGCTTTTCTTTTAAAATCAAAAGTTAACAAAACCCGGTCCGAGTCACCGAGTTGACCCGCCGAGTCACGAGTCAATAAAGAACGAGTCGAGTTCCAAGTCACAGGTTTTAAAACCTTGATTTGAAGGGAATCGACATAGTATAGATCTCACTTCCTAGAGCCTTCCTCAATCAACCTCCCGATGAAAAATTTATATCACACCCATGATCCGAAAGTTGAGAAATTGAAAGCAAGTTTAAGTTTAGTTTTGTTATAAACCTAATTTTTGAGATAAAGAACCCTTGTTTTTCGAAATTTCTAATTCCTTTTACTTCAAGAGAAGTTTCATCCGCGATTGAAACAAAGGATAGAAAGAGATTGTTTGAGTATTCGAAAAAGGTACTAATACTTGGGGACATATGAAATGAAGCACCCGAATCTAAGAGCCAAGAGGTTGTCATGGCGGCTCCGAAAATTGCCCCCTTAAGAAAATGTTGAAGTGCATCCACAATTTGTTGTAATGAGAGAGCTCAATTTGAAGATGACGAGCACTCTTCCTTTTGAGGTTGAGATGTGGTAGCCATAGCTAACAACTTCTTCCATTTTGGACAAATCGGTTTGATGTGCCTCGGTTCCTTACAAAAGTGGCACACAAGCTTGCTATAATCTCTTTTTCCGCCTTGACCACTTGCTCATTGGCTTTGATTCTTGAAGTGGGGAGGTTTGTCTGTTCTCAAGTTGTTTCCCGGTCTTGAGACGGCATTAACACCTTCACTTTCTTCATGGTTGGAAGGTGTTGGTAGAACACTTGGGTTATTTTTGCTTATACCCATACGAGTCTCTTCCCCACTTAGTTTTGTAATTACATCTTCAAGAGAGGGGGGAAGTGAAAGAGGATAGAAGTGAGGATCGAATTTGGGTCTAAGCCCATTCAAAAAGTTAAAAAAAATGATCATCCTCTAATTGTTTATGCCTAAGTTCAATAGCCTCTCCACTCCATTTGGGCTCAAGTAGAAGATAATTTCGCGAAATACTCTCTAATAGTCATTTTGTTTTGTTGAAGGGTCAAGGCCCTTTTTTAAGATAATACTTGTGGGACAAATCCCTTGAGGTGTACATCTTCTCAAGGTATTCCCACGCTTGAGAAGCTTTATTGAACTTGATGATGTTAGCATTAATCCTTATCTCAACGAATGAGAAGATCCATGATAGGATTTTGAAATTCTTCATCTCTCACTCTTCATGTCTCTTACTATAGTCTTCAAGAGCCTTGGCTCTTTCTTCTCCTTCAAGGATCTTTCTTTCTCCTTTTTCCATCAACGTGATTTTAGGCTCCGGTTCCAGAGTCGAGCCTTGGACATAGCCCAAAAGCCCTTTTTCTTTAATATGGGCCTCCATGTTTCTAGCTCAAACATGATAATTGGAGCCAGTAAGTTTAAAATCAAGAGAGAAATGGGAGTCTTTTTCACCCATTAGAGAGGAGAAATGAAAGAAAAAGATACGTACCACAAAAGAATTTTAGATCTTTCTTGGTAAAAGAGGCTTCTAAAATATTGGATGAAGAGAAGAATCTACGCCAATCACCAAAAAATTTGAGGGCATGTTTTACGAGGCACTCAAAAAATGTGAGGAACCACATGATCTTCTTTCTTCAACCTTGCTCTGATACCATGTAAAAGTGTCTTCAAAAACGACACTACGATCAAGACACAAAGTTCTTGATGAAAAACGTGTACACAAATGCACAATAAGAACTCTTAGAACACTTGTGCACAAAGGCACAACCCCCAATATCTCACAAATGCACTAAGGCATAAAAAGAATGGAAAAACTTTATTAGATAATACTTTGGCTTTGTCTCAAAGCCATAAAAATACACAAGGAGAGAGCCCCCTTAAATAAAGAAGTGGAGACCTTGGAGGGGCTCCACTTCTAGTCGTTGGAGGGGCCCAACGACTAGAAGGTGGACCCCCCAAGGTACACGATATCCTAAAATTAAAAAGAAAATAAGATAAAAATAAAATAAGAAAAAGGAAAATAATTACAACATATTCAATAATATGAATATGCATAAAATGATTAAAATACCCCCACAACTATTACAAGAAATAAATATTATACATATATATACGTAGGTATGTACATATATATGAAATATATATGTGCATGTATCTTCCTATATATATAAAATATATATAGAATTACAATGATTTGGTATTATTTAACAAACTCACCCCAACAAAAAGGCCAAAAGAAAATAATGCATCATATAAAATTTTGCGATGGACAACCAAATGCTATAAGGCAATAAATACTCACGAAAATCAATTTTCAAATAAGTGAGTTCATATATAAGAACCGATTTGAAAAAATAAAGTTTCAAATCAAATCAAATAACGATGGATGAAAAAGTTAGAATGAATATAGTGCAATCATGTGCACAACAAGATGTCAATTGATAATTTTTCAAGAAACAAGATTACATCAATAACAATGAAGGATTAGCATGGCCTATATAAGCAAGCTATATAGAGAGATAGCTCAATCTAGATTATAAGTCTATCTATGAGACAATGGTGATTTTTAACATTAAATGGATCAAAACATATATAGAGATTTTTCGAAGAACTATGAAGAAAACCAAGAGCATACACAAGTACAACTAATCATGAATACTCTCAAAGAAATAAAAGATCATGTATATGAAATAATCTAATGACTTTAAAGTCGCATATCCTATACAAAAGATTATGAGTTAAGAGTTATTCATGAAATTAAATTGAGGCAATTCCTTGTAATTAGGGAAAATATTATAATGGGGGAAATTCTCATGTAATTGGAAGGATCTCAAGTTGTACATGAGGAAAAGATGCCAAAGTGAACCCAAAAGAAGGTGAAGATAAGATAAAGGACCAGCTAAACACAACCTCCTCCTACTACCACTACACTAGCCTTGAGGACAAGGCTATTGGAAGCATGGTGGAATGATAGCAACCCGTGACAGGAGAAGCTCACTATGCTAGCCTAGTTCACCTAAGGCCTTAGTTGTCAAAAGAGCTAGTCGGAGCCTAGGCGGAAGACCCCTAAAAGGACTAGTCAGGGCTTAAGCAAGACTAGTCGGTCTAGGCGGGATCAAAAAATAAAACATCAAGAAAAATAAAAATATTACAATAACTAGTTAGATTTAATAACAAACAAATGAATGTAACTATGAATAAAGTGTGTAATTCAATGTAGCATATTTTAAAGTTCATAAAACTGCATAACATTGAACATAAAGCACTATATATATATATATATATATATATATATATATATATATATATATATATATATATATATATATATATATATATATATATATATATATATATATATATATATATATATATGCAGAGAGAGAGAGCATTTGCTACCCTCGTCACTAAGGAACCCCTTAGTTACCACTCATAGGGGAAAGTTGTTTTCACCAAATCTGACCTCATGGATGTGTTCAACATGGTCAAAATAGTAGGAATAGAACTTTAGATCATAGTTTTTTAGCGTAAAATATATATATTTTTTTAGGTTTGAAATTTGGTGCATCATAACCCTAAACCCTCATAAAATCTGACATATGGATCAGAAAAACATGATCTAAAGCAGAGTTGCCAGTTGAGGAAGCAGAAGCGGGAAGTTAGGCACTTTCAAAATTTTAAGAAGCGGGAAGCATGGAACGACTTAGAAGCGAACCAGGAATCGTCCTGGAATCAACCTAGGGAGCGAACCAAAAGCGACCTAGGAAGCGAGGGTAAGCAAAAAAAAGAGAAAAAAATAAATAATAAATAAAAATACAAAAAAATGAAAAAAAGGAGAAAGTTGCTTCCCAAAATTTTTTTTTTGCGCTTTGGGGAAGCGCACTTCCCCACTCCATGTGATGCTTCTGGTAACTCTGATCTAAAGGTCAATTTCTACTAAATATATAGATCACAACTGAAGGGTCAAATGTGAAAAAAAAAACATAGAAAAATAAAATATTAGACTTTTCACTAAGGGATTTCTTACCCACGAGGGTAGCAAACATTACCCCATTATATATATATATATATATATATATATATATATATATATATATATATATATATATATACAAAAAATGCAGGCATACATGTAAAGAACAAAAATAGAAAAGGAAAAAAGAAAAAAAAGGAAGAAGAAAAAAAAAGAAGAAAGCTATGTAACACAACACTCCATTTGGGGTGTCGCACCAGTGTCGACAAGGGTATTGCCACCAAACACAGTGCGGGTACGCCGCAGATTAGGTCTCGCACTGCATCGGGTCGAGTCCAGAAAAACCAACCCATGTTTTTTTAAAGAACCCCCCCTACTCCCTTTCCCTCTCTCGGCTCTCTTTGTCCTAACCCCCCAACTCTCTCTCTCTCTCTCTCTCTCTCTCTCTCTCTCTCTCTCTCTCTCTCTCTCTCTCTCTCTCTCTTGGCTCTCTTTGCCCAAACCCCCGACTCGCTCTCTCTTGGCTCTCTCTGCCCCTGGCAATGCCGCCTCCGCCCTCACAGCGCCGCCTCGCTCAACCCCTCGCAGCATCGCCTCTCTCAGCCCCTCGCAGTGTCGCCCTCTCTACGCAGCTCAGATACCCCTCTCATCTATGTCCCTCTCTCGGTCTCCCTCTCAATGTTAAAATGTAAACTGTAATATATATATATATATTATTTAATATTATTATATTTTCTTTTATTATTTTCTTTTTCTATTTTTATTTATTTTCTTTTTTAGCATATAGTTCAATATAAACTAGATATTTGATCCAATCAAGTTCCAACAGGAACTTGACTGGATCAAATATCTAGTTTATATTGGACTGTAGTCCAACAGCTATAATAAATGTTGTTGGACTATAGTCCAACAGCTATAATAATAAATGTTGTTGGACTGTAGTCCAACAGCTATATTAAGAGACGTTGGAATCCAACGTCTCTTTTGGAGAGCTCAAAATGAGCTCTCCTCTCTCCCACTTTTTTGTATATATAGGGGTGAACCCCTTCAATGTAAATTACCATGCTTCTTAAGCATTTTGTTCATGAATAAAGTATTGTTTATTTTTCAAGTGTTCTTCCTTTTATACCCTTTCAAGGGTCATGCTTGTAGTGTCTCCAATAGACATTTGTTTGTGAGTTATTTGTGCATTTGTTGAAGACCACCATTTCATTACATGGTATCAGAGCTACGAAATCCTTAGATCTTGAAGTGCTTCCGCCTTGATTTTTGTGCCACATTTACAAAAGGTGTTTCATCACCTTGTTCTTGGCTCAAGAATATTTGTTTGAAGAAAGGCGAACTTGTGCTACAAAAAATTTTGGTTTTGTATCCTCTCTTATTCCTTTGTCTACTCTTTTTCTTTTCTTTTTATTTTTCTCTCTCTCTCTCTCCTCCTATTTATTCCTCTCTTACCCTTGTAAAAGATGGATGACAATGATAAGATCACCATCATTCCTATGAAGCTAAATGATACTAATTATGTAATGTGGGCTTCGATTATGAAGCACCACATTTGGGGAAAAGGTTTATGGGGTATAGTGGATGGTTCCGATTTGGAACCTAAACTATCTCTTACCAAGAAAGAGGGTGATAAAGAGGTTCTTCTAACGGAAGAAGAGAAGAGTAAGGCATTAGCCACTTATGAAAAGAAATGGAAAGAATGGAGGATAGGGCATGCAAAAATTATCTGACACTGCTTTGTTTGTTAAGAAATCTGATGCAGGCATCATTATTCTTCTTCTCTATGTGGACGATATGATCATCACCGGAGGCGACAAACAGGGAGTTGCAAATATCAAATCTCTTCTTAAAACTCACTTTGAAATGACTGACTTAGGTTTATTAAGATATTTTTTAGGCATTGAAGTTGCTTATTCCCCTCGGGGGTATTTGATATCTCAATCTAAATTTGCTCTTGATATCGTTTTCAGGTCTGGAATTACAGATGATAAGAAAGTAGACACTCCAGAAGTTGTCAATGTTAAAATGAAAATTGACGATGGAGAACTTCTTGATGATCCTACTCCTTATAGACAGCTTGTTGGAGCTCTTTCTTATCTTTCCATTACTAGGCCAGATATAACTCATGCGGTTCATACAGTCAGTCAGTTTCAGCATGCTCCCACCTCCGTGCACATGGAAGCGATTTTGCGTATTATTAGATACTTAAAATCCTCTCTTTCACGAGGACTCTTCTTGTCTGCTTCATCTTCATTAAATTTAATTGCATATACTGATGCTGACTGGGGAGGTGATCCCAATAATAGACACTCAACTACTGGTTTTTGTGTGTTCCTAGGTGAAACCTTAATTTCGTGGAGGTGCAAGAAGCAGCAAAAAGTCTCTCTTTCCTCCACCGAAGCTGAATACAGAGCCATGGCAACCACCACTATGGAGGTTGTTGAGCTCAGACGATTGCTAGCGGATATGGGAGCTAAAGCAACGCAAGCTTCAAAGATGTGTTGTAACAACAAAAGTGCGATCTACATTGCAAGCAACCGGCCATTCCATGAGCGCACTAAACACATTGAGATAGACTGTCACTATGTCAGAGAGGAATATTTACATGGAACCATTGATCTGCCATATGTTACATCAGAATATCAATTAGCAGACTTCTTCACCAAGCCTCTCGCTGCTCCCAGATTTCACTTCCTCTTAGACAAACTTTCACTCATTGTACCGTAAGTTTGAGGGGGAGTGTTAAAATGTAAACTGTAATATATATATATATATATATATATATATATATATATATATATATATATATATATATATATATTATTTAATATTATTATATTTTCTTTTATTATTTTCTTTTTTTATTTTTATTTATTTTCTTTTTTAGCATCTAGTTCAATAGAAACTAGATATTTGATCCAGTCAAGTTCTTGTTGGAACTTGACTGTGCAAATAGCTGTTGGACTGTAGTCCAACAGCTATAATAAATGTTGTTGGACTATAGTCCAACAGCTATAATAATAAATGTTGTTGGACTGTAGTCCAACAGCTATATTAAGAGACGTTGGAATCCAACGTCTCTTTTGGAGAGCTCAAAATGAGCTCTCCTCTCTCCCACTTTTTTGTATATATAGGGGTGAACCCCTTCAATGTAAATTACCATGCTTCTTAAGCATTTTGTTCATGAATAAAGTATTATTTATTTTTCAAGTGTTCTTCCTTTTATACCCTTTCAAGGGTCATGCTTGTAGTGTCTCCAATAGACACTTGTTTGTGAGTTATTTGTGCATTTGTTAAAGACCACCATTTCATTACACTCAATTCGCCTCTCGCCTCTCTATCTCCCTCTTGACAGAGATCATATTCCTATCAACGGATTGTCCCTCATGTAGAGAGGGGTTACTCTTGATGATGTTCTAAACAGTAATCACTTGGTGTAGTTGTAGCTTTACTTGTTATTGAATTTTGATTCTTTGAATAAAAGTTTTTAGCTTGTTCCAATGTTATGAAAAGCGTTGAGGGCTCCACCAAAAACTGAGGTGAGGGGTAAGCCTCGAGGCGTAAAGCATAAGCCTCAATTTTTTTTCCTCCTCCTCTTATTACTATTATTATTATTACTATCACGCCTTAGATTGGCGCCTTGAGGCGTGCTTTTAACAACATCGGCTTGTTTTGTTACTAGTTTAGTTGGTTGTTAAATGTTAATTGTTTAAAAGTTAAATTAATTTACGTTGTCTTGTTGGAATAATAGATTTTGATTTTTGGAATTTATTTTATATTTATGTAATATTTAATATATATACTGCCATGTCCCCATACCCACAATTTTTGGAATTGTCGTGTCATACCCTCCATACCCGCACATGTACCCATGTGACTTAGGAAGATAGTGGAGGGGGCGAGAGGAGGAAAAAAAAGAAAAAAGGAAAGAAAGAAAAAGAAGAAGAGAAGCTACGGGGTGAAAGGAGGAGGAAGAAGAAAATAAGGTGAAAAGGAAAAGGAGAAGAAGAAAAGGAGATAAGAAAAAATAGAGCATTTGGAGCGAGAGGAAGAAGAAAAGGAAAAAGAAAGACAAAAAAAAAGAAAAATTAACCATGTCCCTAAAGCCTAGGCGTTTCTTAGGCGGGAAAATAGGACCCTGGCGCCTAGAACCATAAGTCTAGGTGATAGCCCTATGCCTAACGCGCCTAGGCAGCGGCTAAGCATCGCTTTTAACAACTAAGCCTAAGGCTCATTGAGAGGGTTGACTATACTTTTTATGGGTTTGGGTCAACAATTGGAAAGGGTATTGGGTCAAATGTACATGAGAGACACTAGCCTACGGGTGAAAGGTATAATGGTCATTGTAATAGAGCCACGGAGCTTATAAATAGGCTCATATACTTATTGTATCATACATCTATCATTTGCTTAATGAATTGACTCCTAGTAGTCTTTGGGCCTCTCTCTAGTGCATCTAGAGTTAGGAATTGGCTCTCTCTCTCTCTACATTTTCCCTGCCTAGCAATAAATGGTTCTTTTTCCTCCAAGTAGCAATAGGTAGAGTAAGATTGGAACTGACTGAAGGTGGTAGACGAAAGGTGGTGTCATTATTAGAAGTCTGATATTCAGATAAGAGGGAGTAACCATGGAAGCAGTTAGAGAATATGAACGGCCACACAGGAAGCTTGATGCTCACATGATGGAACTAAGGTTAGAAACATGAATGAATTGAAGGGAGTGATGATCCGCTTTATTTGCAATTGGAATGGGAGAACCATCTGTACTTCATAGATTATGATTATCCTCAGATGAGGAGTAACACAAAAATAGGTTCTCCAGAACAAACGTGATACATCGCCCCACAATTTATTCACAAGGACAAAGTGTCTCTCAAAACAATTTTTGAACAGAAAAAAAAAAGTCAGATAGAACAACATTTGCCACTATTAGATAAAACTTATGTATCTCTACAAACAAAGACATCTAAGATTTCTTTTTCTTGTTTTCTCTTTTGTGTCTTATTTGTTTGGTTTCACAAGCCCCAAGCTCTCAATTTATGTATGTTCTTTGGTATTAAAAACGGAAGAGGAAAAATAATAAGGAACTCCAATCGGTTAGGAGGGGCATTTAGTTCTACGGATGACAATGAACTCTGAGGCAAGACGTAGTTAAAGTCAGGATTTACTCAACAACATTTTAGAATTTAGAGAGATCTGCACCAGATCTTCCCTGGTCAAACAGATGCCTTCAGCAACAAAAACATGAAGGAGAGAAACGACATGAGGAAGCAAGGAAGAAAAAGAAGGAAAGAAGAGAGAACTTACCGCGGAAGCATCGTTTGAAGTTTCGGCAGCAGAAGGAAGGGTTTCGAGCGCTTTGAACCCATCAGAACCGCTCTTTCCCACAGCCAATCCCGAGTCATAAAGGAATTCCAGCCTCTCTTGCTTGCTGCTCGATTCTCAAACAGTGATGGAAAGGACAATCATTAGCATTTGACCAGGAGGATGTTTAGCCATATGAGAGAGAGAGAGAGAGAGATTGGGCTAGGGCAAGAGGGGCAAAGAAGGAAGGACATACGGGACAAGGCCGGCCTGCTCCTGCAAGAGGCGGAACTCGTGCCGCTCCCTTTCTTCCTGGATCTGCTTCCTGAACTCCTCCAACTTCTTCTCCTCCGCCTGCTGTTTCTGCTCCGCCTTCCAAACGTTCTCGATGTTCCTGAGGCTCCCCGTGTGCCATCCCTTCTTGTTCAGAAACTTGAGAGCCATGACCGCAGATCAAAGATGCCCTCCTTCTCCTTCCACCCGCCTCCACGTGTTTCCCGATTGATATGAATATGATAGGGCTGAACAACGGGAGCCGAGAAAGAGATGGTGAAAGGGTCGATCGCCGCCCTGCAGAGTCAATTGATGAGCCGACCGTAAATAACTGAAACTACAAGCAACCGAATGGTTTTAACCCCTTGTTTTGAATCCACGAGTGATGAATCCCAGAAAAACAAAAAACACACTGAGAGAGAGAGAGAGACCCCTCTGACCACCAGAATGCAGGAGATGCTCACCTGCCGGAAAGCCCTTGCTGTCTGTGTGCGTGAGAGAGAGAGAGAGGCTATAAGAAGGAAAATAAAGGGTCGTGGGGAGGAGGGGCAAGGCTGGACGGTTCCGGTACCCGATCCATCAGGATGCATCCACAAATAATAAATTACTTGGCATGGTTTTGCCAGGTCAACGACGATAATTATCTCAAACCCCAGTCTTTAGAATTTTAAATTTTTATTTTTATTATATATATATATATATATATATATATATATATATATAGGTTCAGCACTTTCCATGCTCATATCTAAAAATTCTGATTCCGATTGAATATTTAATACAAACCTGACTAAACAAGTGAGTAAAGGCTACAATTGCTTCCGGAATTTTCTCCTTCCCTTTTTTCTTTTCAAGTTTCAAGCTCACACGCCATCACTAAACAAGTGAGTAAAAGAAGGGATCCTTATCTCACACGCCATCACTAAACATTGTGTTGTGTGGCAGCAAATGAAAACAAAGAGGGCCCTCCTCGATCATTCATCGTTCCAGAAATTTCACGGTTTCACTTTTCACCCACAAAAGATTTCTCTCAGGCGTCATATTTCAACATGCTTTTTAAATGTTTAGAGTATAGCGATATTTTCAAAACATTATCATTTTTTTTTTTGAAAGGCAAGCTGGGGTTAGGCAGACCCCTACCAGTTCCTATGACAAGGTGACGTGCACGATCTGGTGGAGCCCCCGTTGGTAAACATTATCATATTATGGTTCAAATGAAACTATCATTTTACTTCTTCACATTTACATTTTTTGTTTAATTCTTTAGATTTGAATGTTTTATATTTTCCAAATTTTTGTTGTGAAAACACAAAAACTACAAAAATTGACGTGAAACTCACAGCCTAATAATTGTCATCTTTAACTTTTGCCACTATTTTATACACTATTCTACAGCAACATGTTTGTTTTCACATTGTTCGTGCAAAGTCAAATCAAGAATAAGGACTTTGGAGATGCACGCAGGATTCCGAATTCCATACCCATACATAGGGGTGGCAATCGGGTCGGGTTGGCGGGTCAGAATACCTCAACGTGAACACGACACATTTATTAAACGGGTCGGATATGGCAAATACGAACGTGACCCATTTATTAAACGGGTAACCCGACACGACACGGTTAGCATGTTTAATAAATGGGTCGGATCGACATGACACGATTACACGACACGGCGACCCATTTATTAAATGGTTCAACACGATAACCACACAGGCGCACACCACCACTGGAGAGGGGAGGTCTCGGGCTCTCGACAGTGGATGGGTAGGAAGGAGTTAGGTGGGTGACTAAAGTGTAAAGTTAGGAGTTAGGGTTAGATAAGTTAATATATATATATATATATATATAAAAATAGGTTGCGGGTTGACGGGTTCGTGTAAACAGGTTGACCCGCCCGCCTAACCCGTTTATTAAACGGGTCAAACGGGTTGGCGGGTTGGCATACCCCTAACACGACCCATTTAATAAATAGGTTAAGCGGGTCGACCCATTTATGATACGAACCCGTTTAAGCCAAACCCTAACCCGACTAAGAAGCGGGTTGGCGGGTCGGGTCAGATTTTGACCCCCCTACCCAGACAGTTGGTAATGGAGACAAAGCATGACTGTGATGATGATCAACTTTAGGCAATTGCAAAATTATGATTCAACAAGCTTTGTCTCTTCTGCAAGCTGTTGATAAGTTGGTCAAAAAGAGTGGGTCAATTCATCACAATAGGATGAAAGTATGAGCCAACTGTTCTGAGCAAAGCTTAGCCCGATCGAGCAAAACTCGGGTCAACCAAGCCTCGACGCCACCAGCGACTCGCCCAGCCCTTGTTGCCCCAGCCAGAGCTCGGCTCCTGCCCCCTTTACAGTCACCGCCATCGGCATCATCATCGTTATCAGACTAGAACCTAAGGTGAGCACACACATCCTCACTCGTATTTAGATCGTCGGCAAAGTATTATCCATGTCAAGCTTATTGAGGAAGGTTTGCAATAACTTGCGTAGTTTTAGGTTACTTGAAATCTTTAGATTTTCACATTTACCTAGTCATATATATAGTTTCACAAATTGTTCGTGTTGCAAGTTTTACGATAAAATATATATATATTTAGGGTTTAGGGTTTAGGGGTTTTGGGGCTTAGGAATTACGGTTTAGAGATTTAGGGTTTCAGGTTTGAGGGTTTAGGGTTTACATTCAGGGTTCACGGTTCAGGATTTAGGGTATAAGGTTTATGGGTTTAGGGTGCAGGGTTCAAGGTTAAGGGTCCAGGGTTTTAGGGTTTTAGGGTTTTAGGGTTTTAGAGTTTAAGGTTTAAGGTTTAAGGTTTAAGGATTAAGGTTTAGAGTTTACGATTTTTAGGGTTTAGGGTTTAGGGTGCAGGGTTCAAGGTTAAGGGTCCAGGGTTTTAGGGTTTTAGGGTTTTAGAGTTTAAGGTTTAAGGTTTAAGGTTTAAGGTTTAAGGATTAAGGTTTAAGGCTTAGGGTTTAGGGTTTACGATTTTTAGGGTTTAGGGTTTAGGTAGTGGGTTTAGCGCTTAGGGTTTAGGGTTTCGGGTTTAGGGTTTAAGGTTTAGGGTTTTAGGGTTTAGGGTTGGGGGTTTTAGGGTTTAGGGTTTAGGGTTTTAGGGTTTAGGGTTCTAGGTTTTAGGCTTTAGGGTTTTAGGGTTTAGGGTTTGGGGTTTAGGGTTTAGGGTATAGGGTTTAGGGTTTTAGGGTTTAGGGTTTTAGGGTTTAGGGTTTAGGTTGTAGGTTTTGGGTTTTGGGATTTAGGGTTTATGGTTCTTGGTTTTAGGCTTTATGGTTTTAGGGTTTAGGGTTTAGGGTTTGGGGTTTAGGGTTTAGGGTTTAGGGTTTAGGGTTTTAGGGTTTAGGGTTTAGGTTGTAGGTTTTTGGTTTTGGGATTTAGGGTTTAGTGTTACGAGTTTGGGGTTTTGGGTTTTAGAGTTTGAGGTTTAGGGTTTAGATTTTGGGTTTTAGGGTTTTGGGTTTTGGGTTTTGGGTTTTGGGTTTTAGGGTTAGGGCTTTAGGGTTAGGGGTTTTGGGTTTAGGGTTTAGGGATTCAGGGTTTGGGGTTTAGGGTTTAGGATGTAGGGTTTAAGGTGTTGGGTTTTAGGGTTTCAGGGTTTAGGGTTTAGGGATTTAGGGTTTTAAGGTTTCGGGAATTTAGGGTTAAGGGTTTAGATCTTTAGGGTTATGGGTTTAGGGTTTAGAGTTTTAGGGCTAAGGCTTTAGCATTTACGCTATAGGGCTTATGGTTTGGGTTTTAGGGCTTAGGGTTTTGGTTTTAGGTTTTACGATTTAGGGTTTAGGTTTTAGGGTTTAGGATGTAGGGTTTAAGGTGTCGGGTTTTAGGGTTTTAGGGTTTTAGGGTTTAGGGTTTAGGGTTTAGGGTTTAGGGTTTGGGGTTTAGGGTTTAGGGTTTAGGGTTTTAGGGTTTCAGGGTTTAGGGTTTTAGGGTTTTAGGGTTTTAGGGTTTAGGGTTTAGGGTTTAGGGTTTAGGGTTTAGGGTTTAAGGGTTTAGGGTTTAGGGTTTAGGGTTTAGGGTTTAGGGTTTAGGGTTTAGGGTTTAGGGTTCAGGGTTCAGGGTTTCAGGGTTCAGGGTTTCAGTGTTCAGGGTTTAGGGTTTAGGGTTTAGGGTTTAGGGATTAGGGTTTAGGGTTTAGGGTTGTTAGGGTTTAGGGTTGTTAGGGTTTAGGGTTATTAGGGTTTAGGGTTATTAGGGCTTAGGGTTATTAGGGCTTTGGGTTTAGGGCTTTGGGTTTAGGGTTATTAGGGTTTAGGGTTTAGGGTTTAGGGTTATTAGGGTTTTGGGTTATTAGGGTTTTGGGTTATTCGGGTTTAGGGTTATTCGGGTTTAGGGTTATTCGGGTTTAGGGTTATACGGGTTTTTAGGGTTTAGGGTTTTTGGGGTTTAGCGTTTTTAGGGTTTAGGGTAATTAGGGTTCAGGGTTATTGGGGTTTAGGTTATTGGGGTTTAGGGTTATTCGGGTTTAGGGTTATTCGGGTTTTTAGGGTTTAGGGTTTTTAGGCTTCAGGGTTTAGGGTTTAGGGTTTGTGGTTTGTGGTTTAGGGTATAGGGCTTAGGGTTTAGGGCTTAGGGTTTAGGGCTTAGGGCTTAGGGCTTAGGGCTTAGGGCATAGGGCTTAGGGCATAGGGTTTAGGGTTTAGGGTTTAGCGTTATTAGGGTTTAGGGTTATTAGGGTTTCGGGTTTAGGGCTTAGGGTTTAGGGCTTAGGGTTATTAGGGTTTAGGGTTATTAGGGTTTAAGGTTATTAGGGTTTAGGGTTATTAGGGTTTAGGGTTATTCGGGTTTAGGGTTATTCGGGTTTAGGGTTATTCGGGTTTTTAGGGTTATTCGGGTTTTTAGGGTTTAGGGTTTAGGGTTATTAGGGTTTAGGGTTATTAGGGGTTATGGTTATTCGGGTTTTTAGGGTTATTCGGGTTTTTAGGGTTTAGGGTTTAGGGTTTAGGGTTTAGGGTTTAGGGTTTAGGGTTTAGGGTTTAGGGTTTAGGGTTTAGGGTTTAGGGTTTAGGGTTTAGGGTTTAGGGTTTAGGGTTTAGGGTTTAGGGTTTAGGGTTTAGGGTTTAGGGTTTAGGGTTTAGGGTTTAGGGTTTAGGGTTTAGGGTTTAGGGTTTAGGGTTTTAGGGTTTAGGGTTTAGGTTTTAGGGTTTAGGGTTTAGGGTTTAGGGTTTAGGGTTTAGGGTTTAGGGTTTAGGGTTTAGGGTTTAGGGTTTAGGGTTTAGGGTTTAGGGTTTAGGGTTTAGGGTTTAGGGTTTAGGGTTTAGGTTTTAGGGTTTAGGGTTTAGGGTTTAGGGTTTAGGGTTTAGGGTTTAGGGTTTAGGGTTTAGGGTTTAGGGTTTAGGGTTTAGGGTTTAGGGTTTAGGGTTTAGGGTTTAGGGTTTAGGGTTTAGGGTTTAGGGTTTAGGGTTTAGGGTTTAGGGTTTAGGGTTTAGGGTTTAGGGTTTAGGGTTTAGGGTTTAGGGTTTAGGGTTTAGGGTTTAGGGTTTAGGGTTTAGGGTTTAGGGTTTAGGGTTTAGGGTTTAGGGTTTAGGGTTTAGGGTTTAGGGTTTAGGGTTTAGGGTTTAGGGTTTAGGGTTTAGGGTTTAGGGTTTAGGGTTTAGGGTTTAGGGTTTAGGGTTTAGGGTTTAGGGTTTAGGGTTTAGGGTTTAGGGTTTAGGGTTTAGGGTTTAGGGTTTAGGGTTTAGGGTTTAGGGTTTAGGGTTTAGGGTTTAGGGTTTAGGGTTTAGGGTTTAGGGTTTAGGGTTTAGGGTTTAGGGTTTAGGGTTTAGGGTTTAGGGTTTAGGGTTTAGGGTTTAGGGTTTAGGGTTTAGGGT